>NC_139963.1:21809219-21939219 GCF_963993115.1 Abramis brama | reverse complement strand
ATATATGTGTGTGTGTGTGTGTGTGTGTGTGTGTGTGTGTATGTATATATATATATATATATATATATATATATATATATATATATATATATGTATGTGTATGTATGTATGTATATGTATATGTATATGTATATATATATATACATACATACATACATACATACATACACATATATATAAATATTTATATCCTGTATGTTATATTAACAGTACACAGTAGAGCATTGGTACTTGTAACGCCAAGGTCATGGGTTCGATTCCCAGGGAAAGCAAGAACTAATAAGAATGTAAATGTGTACCTTGAAATGCAATGAAAGTGTCTTTGGATAAAAGTGTCTGCCAAATGCATAAATGTAAATGTAAATATCCTAGGATTCACTCTGCCTCCACCTCAAAATAAATCAATCAATAAAAAAATATTTATTTTATTTGTTTACTTATTCATATTTTGGGGGGGAGCAGCCAACACATGCTTAGCAAACAAGGGCACATACTTCCATTCATTAATTTCCATTTTGATGAATTGACTATTATTGTAAAATGTAAAAAAAATAGTAATACTAAAGAATGAGTTAGTGTGTCAAAACTTGTTTAAAGACGCACCAATATCTTGGTCACCCTCACGATGTGGAGATTGTGCAAGGCCTTGTGCAAGAAACTTTTTGTGTTCTTAAGGTGACTCTTAAACACAGAGGATGATGCAAATACCCTAGGGTTTTCAAAAGTCACCTGAGGAGCCAAGTCTGCAATTAGACCTCCATTCAGGAAACACATAAATAACGGAGACACGCGAAGCCAGAGACATAACAGTGATTAATAGAACCATTAATTCAGGCAAATTTTCATCCCAAAACCTTACTCATCTTTTCCCTAATAATGGATAATTACAATCTATGGATATTGTCAAAGGAGGAGAGCAGATTAAATGGTGGAGGTGGAGTGAACATGAACGTGTGTGTGTGTGTGTGTGTGTGTGTGTATGTGTGTGTATGTGTGTGTATATATATATATATATATACACAAACACATATACATATATTCACATACACATATATGCACATATATACACACACACATATACATATATTCACATACACATATATGCACATATATACACACACATATACATACATTTGTATGTGTCTGTGAATATATTACAATATATATAATATAATATAATAATAATTTTGATGCTATTATTATGGTAATGTTGTCAAAGATTCCTAAAGGTGGACGAGTCTGCGGATCAGCCTGCAGTTCTGGATGAGAACAGCAGGAGGCGTAGTGCTATATCAGGCCTGAGTATTCCTACTGACTGCATATGAATGCACAAAACCCAGTAGGATAAAAAGGACGCGAGAGATTAACAATGTCCTTCTGAGCCAGAGATCATAAAAAGGAGTTGTGCTTTCCGACAAGCACTGGGTCAAAAATGTGTTGATTTTAAAGCAGCCTCATAACTACAAATTCATTAGAATAAAAAGTTAGACATCCTTAAACACAAGCATGTACGGAGTAGAGTGAATGATATTCCACTTTCAGCTTTTTGAGTGAACTCTCTCAAAGTGAGCAGATACTAAATGACATCTGGGACGCAGCCAGAGCCTGAAACCCGCCAACAAAGAAAGACGAATAGAAACAATTAGATAGAATCTCCTCCTCACCAATCCACCAGAGATCTATTTCACTCGGTGGAAATAAAGGCCATCAGATCATCTCTGGCAAAAGCAGCAACTAGAAACAAAGAATAAAAGTGACATTTAAGACAGGTTTGTTGCATTGGGAGGATGATGATGTACCACGGCAAAGAAGCTCCGTTATAACGTCCCAGCGAGAAGCCCGTATTATCCTATCGGAACAGAAAACATCGAGTTCCCTCAGTTCCCGTTCGCCGCTTTCATCTCGACAAACCCATTACGTCCATATGAGATTATGTCTTCATCCACTTTCAGAGGTGACGAAGATCACATGCAGAATTAACAGAAAGAGAGAGAGAAGCTAATATTTACATAAGTGCAGGTGTTAATATTTGCCGCCATTAATTCCCGGGTCTCTGCTTCAAACGGGGCTGAGCAGGCTTTGAGCAGACACAGGCCTTGCCCTGCGCCCAGGCCTCTTTCAAGAGTGCTGCGGTGTGTTTGGACAGCACTAATCCTGCCATAGGTTAGCCTGACACTGAGGCTCTTAGTAAGACGGGCTCTCATGATAAAGAGCAGGAAATGAGAACAGCAGCATCAGAAAAGAAAGGGGATTTGTTTCCTTTATAAAAATAATCTGTTAACTAGACATGTAAGAAAATGTAAGTTGCCCATGCAAAAGTCTAGAGTGTTGCGGATGTTCAGTGACACCAAAAAATAAATAAACAAAATAGTTGCCTTTTATAGTAAAAAAATATATAATAATCAATGCAAAGACTTATTTTGCAACCTTGTATCTTGAATAATATATAATGTAATGTTATATAATAATTTGTTACCATTAGTTGCTTTTTCCTTCTTTCAAGCATAAAGCTAGCTGGATATTATAAGATGCATGCATACAACACTAAATAAATAAAGTATTGCTTTTTTTGGCAGTTTATTTATTATTATTTTTTCTTGTTGCACATTTCATAATACTAAAAATATATAATTATCAAAAAAAGTTACTAAGATAAAGGCTTATTTTGCAAGCATCTTGAAATTAGGATAACATTATTATGAATTATAATTTCATACAATAATTTGTTAGCATTAGCTGTTTACTCCTTGTTTCAAGCATTAACCTCACTGGATATTCTTAGATTTATGCTTACAAGAATTTTTAATTGCTGTTTAATATTTGTTTTACACATTTACTATAAAATATATAATTATTAAAATAGATTTACTAAGATAAAATACATTTTGCAAGCGTGTATATGGTCAATATGATTCAGCATTATATTATTTTGAATATAATATAATATAATATAATATAATATAATATAATATAATATAATATAATATAATATAATATAATATAAAAATGAATTATTAGGTATTTTCCCCTTATTTCAAGCATAAACCTTGCAGGGTATCAAATAATGAAAGAAATAAAAATAGAGGTTTGGTAAAAATATGAGATAAACAAGATGATATAAAAAATATAATACAATATACACCATAGTTGTTTTTATTATTTCAAGCCTAAACCTTACTGTATATTATTTGATGTATGCCTACAAAAATATGACAGTTTCATATTTAGGACTAGGAGTTTCTGCAACAGTACTGATGCTTGTCAGCAGTAATCATAACAGCAATTATATCATCATCAATTCTATGATGTTGTTATAGTTTACAGTGGGGCGTTTTCTAAACTCTAGGCTTTATTTCCTCAATGAAAGATGACTTTCTGTCAGATGTCATTTTTAGTCCAGTGCTAAATTGAATCTGGGTTTGAGAAACGACCCGTTCGAAGTCGAATCCGTACTTAAGACGGACAAGACAGACAGAGCTCGTCGTCTTGTTTATCTCAAGGCGTTGTGTGATGTGCCGACAGAAAAAGTAGCACTCCGTCGTGTCTTGACATCAAACAACAACCCCTGTTACCACTACAATGAAAGAGCCACCCTCGGGAGGAATGACACTTTGGGTCAAAGGTCACCGAGAGGAACCTCAGCTCTCCTCTCGCACACAAACACAAACAAGCACGCGTACAAATACGTACATTTTCTCATTCATGTAGCTGCCTGAGGCGCAGTGGAAGCGGTAATATTTATGTGGTTCCTCTGCTGTTTTACGCCCGCAGCAGACGCAGGCTGAGTCTCTCCACCGCCCTGATGACTGCCATAAAATCAGCTGCCATAAAAATTGATTTGAAGCGAAAGAAAGAAAATGGAGACATACTCCAAAATAATTATACACATGAACGCTTAAACGCCACCGCGGTGACGCTGCGTGAGTTATGGCACATATTTACCCACAACACACCACTGTGACAGAGTACACACAATTTTAAAGCCTTTGTTATTGCGTTCATCTGTCTTCATGTTCTAAGATCAGCTTGATTCTCCTGCTTTTCTGACACTAAGTTTGTGCTACTAGGGGTATATTTTAATGTTACGTATTTCTGTGTAGTTTCCGTTATGATCTGTGTTGTTTGTTTGTGAGACGGGCCCGTGATGGCTCTATCCACAGGGGCTCACAGTGAGGATGATATTGCTCACAGTCAGTAAAGCCTTTGACCTGCTGCTGTGTTGTTCATTAGCAATGGCGATTTGTTCGGATCTGCTACTCAAGGAAAAGGGGAGAGAATGAAAGAGGAAAGCCGTGTTTGTAAACCTGCGGTAAGACACTCAAATTCAGCTAAAACTTCCTTCACACAACCAAACAGAATTTTGCAAAACAGCAAAAAAAAAAAGCCACATTTCCAGACAATTATAGACTTATGAAAACCTGTGACTACACATAAGTCAAATTCTATGTTAAAGTGGTAAGTTAATGTAATATTTATGCACAATCTGGTATGATCAATCGAATGAACTAAATTACAAATCAATATTTTATAAAATTAGGATGGATGGATGGATGGATGGATGGATGGATGGATGGATGGATGGATGGATGGATATACAAATATACTTAATATACAAATTAAGAAAAATATTTCCTGGCAGTATATATTACTTGAATTTCAACTCATCATTATTTATATATCACAAACGTATTATCACAACCTGCAAAAAACAAGAATAAAAATGTAATTTATCATATTGCTTTTATTGGCATATAAAAGCAATAAGCCGCTTTGCATTACACTGATTTTACCATGGTTAAGGGTATATTACTTCACACTATTCCCAACACAACGGTTGTAAATAAATAAACTGAAGTGTATTTCTCCTCTTCTCTTTCACTTATACATGACATCCTGCAGAATTTGTCGTTTTCTCCCCTCCCCGTCTCTCTTTTGTCTTCCCTCACTTCCTTTCTTCAGATCATATGTAATGTGCTTCATCATTCATTTGACTGTGGCCTCTATGTGACCCTGCAGAGTTCAGGTAAACCAGAGCATGTCCTTGATCTGACTCCCTTCACTCATTTATCAGTCTCTACAATTCCTCATTCAGTCACACTCACATTCTTTTTTCCATTTCTATCTCTCCATAACACACGTTTTCTGTTCCTATCTGTATCCATCACACATATATACACAATGCAGGCATAAATACACAGAAACACAACTTCTCTTTCACACAGTCATCAAACATTTTCATTAGGTGTATAAAACATGTGGGCTGGTCAACCCTGGGATAGTTCACCTAAAACTCTCAAAGTTTTTTTGTCCAAGTCAATAGGGTTGATCTGAATCAATGTTGTTCTAAACTAGGGCTGCACAATATATCAAAACAAAAGCAATATTATTTAGCAATACTAGCAATAATAATAAGAAGCAATACTCTGTATTTACACAGAGACTCAGAATGGCTTCATTCATTTACTGTGAATCGAGCTGTTCTGAGACGCCGATATCATCAGTTTCACTCTGAAACCGACAGTACATCTTTTTATTTGCCAGTTACCTGTCAAAATTAAAGCTTGATGTTTTCACCATTTGAAAGTGAAGACATTAAATAAATTTTAGTATTGTAATTTTACAGTAAACGTTTTTATCACATTTTTTTATTTTACAGTATATTACAATATACTTTTGTGAAATATTTTATATAATAATAATAATAATAATAATAATAACAATTCAATCATAATAATTATTATTATTTTATAGTCATATTGAATTGTTCAAAAACAGAATTTGGACTATGGAAACTTAAGTGGAAAGGGAAAAAAAATAAATAAATAAATAAATAATAATAATAATAAAATTTGAATACCGAAAGGTGCATTTCGGTGTTCCACAGAAGAAAGTCACACAGGAAAAAACAAACAAAAAACAAACAAGAGAGTAAGTAAATAATGACAGAATTAAAATTTTGCGTGAAATGTCCCTTTAACAAGAGGTGGATTGTTTACTATTCCCTGCCTTCCCTATCATCCAATCAAAGGCCAGAAACGCTGCTTAAGCCCCTCCCTTCACATTTATTTTCTTGTCCAAACCTTGTAGCACAACTTGAGCAGTTTCTTTTGTTTGTCTCTGATTAACCTCTTTATGTTTATCTCAGTGGCTCTGGTTATCTTTTTTGGCAACATAAATGGTTCGATAAAACCAATTTAACAGGTGTTACATGCACAGTGTAAAGACTTCATCCCTCCTCACTTCCAGTGACTGTTCCATAAATATAAAGCGGACCCTGTCTGGTATGTGTATCCATCCCACCAGCACCTGACAAATGCAGTGACGAAAGACTAAGAGTCAACAGCACCTGTATCTGCTCTTATCCTGCCATCTTGGTCCTGTGTCCATCTCTCTTGTGTTATCTTGCCCTTTCCATTCATCCTGCTGGATGGATGCCTCTAAAATCGAGGGGAGACAGAGGCGCGGTTCACGGGGGATTGTCTGGTGTCATCGGGACAATAACGACCCCTTTACCATGGTGATGAATGATTGGCGGTTTACTGTGTGATTTGTAGGGGGGCGGGAGAACAAGGTGCGATGGAGGCCACGGGTGGACGAGGTGCTAACGGATAGACTTTCTGTCTCCGCCTAGGACGAGACCCGTCCCGCCATCACCTAAGGCCAAACCTCAAATTCCTAGACAGAAAGGAGGGTCGATGATAGACGAACGTTGGTGGAACAGGGGATGCTAATGAGATCTGACAGATCTGTCAAGTGAGGGTCTTTGTTCCATTCCCGCCACTTTGTTTTAGGAGTCCTGGCATGTGCAGGCACACAAACAGGCGTCGTGAGGAAAGATGGCTGACTGAAAACGTGAAAACTAAGGCTCTTTCTTTTTGCTCTGCTGTTGGTAAACAATCATTTGTTTAAAGTTCAGATAGAAGGTTTTATCATGCATCTCATCTGCGTCTGTCTATCTGGCTGTCTATCCATCTATCTATCTATCTATCTATCTATCCATTTATATGCCTGTCTGTGTCTATCTGTCTATATCTATCTTTATGTCCACCTGTCTATCCATCCATCCGTCCGTGTCTGTCAAATTTATCCGTCCGTCTGTCATTTTAGTATTATTTATACTATTATAGTATTACTATTGAAGTAGTATTTATTAATATTTTGAATTAGCTTTTATTTTTTTCATTTCATTGTTTTTTTTACTTCAACATAAACTTACTTATTTCAGTTAGTTTCCAATGCAACATTTTTAATTTTAGTTGAAGTCTCAACTAAAGTTTTTCTCAGTTTTTCCTCAAATATCTAAATTACCAAAAACTATTTTAGATCTAGACAGATCTTTTCTTCAGGCTTGTTTGACTTTTTTCAAAACTTTCAAACTACATTCTTGACAAATTTCCATTTTCTAGCTAAAATAAAAATGTAAAAAAATTATCTAAATCAATAAATTCTACATCCTTGTAGTCAAATTCAAATGGCAATCTAAAACACATTTTATATATATATATACAGTGAGGAAAATAAGTATTTGAACACCCTGCTATTTTGCAAGTTCTCCCACTTGGAAATCATGGAGGGGTCTGAAATTGTCATCGTAGGTGCATGTCCACTGTGAGAGACATAATCTAAAAAAAAATAATCCAGAAATCACAATATATGATTTTTTAACTATTTATTTGTATGATACAGCTGCAAATAAGTATTTGAACACCTGTCTATCAGCTAGAATTCTGACCCTCAAAGACCTGTTAGTTTGCCTTTAAAATGTCCACCTCCACTCCATTTATTATCCTAAATTAGATGCACCTGTTTGAGGTCGTTAGCTGCATAAAGACACCTGTCCACCCCATACAATCAGTAAGAATCCAACTACTAACATGGCCAAGACCAAAGAGCTGTCCAAAGACACTAGAGACAAAATTGTACACCTCCACAAGGCTGGAAAGGGCTACGGGGAAATTGCCAAGCAGCTTGGTGAAAAAAGGTCCTCTGTTGGAGCAATCATTAGAAAATGGAAGAAGCTAAACATGACTGTCAATCTCCCTCGGACTGGGGCTCCATGCAAGATCTCACCTCGTGGGGTCTCAATGATCCTAAGAAAGGTGAGAAATCAGCCCAGAACTACACGGGAGGAGCTGGTCAATGACCTGAAAAGAGCTGGGACCACCGTTTCCAAGGTTATTGTTGGTAATACACTAAGACGTCATGGTTTGAAATCATGCATGGCACGGAAGGTTCCCCTGCTTAAACCAGCACATGTCAAGGCCCGTCTTAAGTTTGCCAATGACCATTTGGATGATCCAGAGGAGTCATGGGAGAAAGTCATGTGGTCAGATGAGACCAAAATAGAACTTTTTGGTCATAATTCCACTAAACGTGTTTGGAGGAAGAAGAATGATGAGTACCATCCCAAGAACACCATCCCTACTGTGAAGCATGGGGGTGGTAGCATCATGCTTTGGGGGTGTTTTTCTGCACATGGGACAGGGCGACTGCACTGTATTAAGGAGAGGATGACCGGGGCCATGTATTGCGAGATTTTGGGGAACAACCTCCTTCCCTCAGTTAGAGCATTGAAGATGGGTCGAGGCTGGGTCTTCCAACATGACAATGACCCGAAGCACACAGCCAGGATAACCAAGGAGTGGCTCTGTAAGAAGCATATCAAGGTTCTGGCGTGGCCTAGCCAGTCTCCAGACCTAAACCCAATAGAGAATCTTTGGAGGGAGCTCAAACTCCGTGTTTCTCAGCGACAGCCCAGAAACCTGACTGATCTAGAGAAGATCTGTGTGGAGGAGTGGGCCAAAATCCCTCCTGCAGTGTGTGCAAACCTGGTGAAAAACTACAGGAAACGTTTAACCTCTGTAATTGCAAACAAAGGCTACTGTACCAAATATTAACATTGATTTTCTCAGGTGTTCAAATACTTATTTGCAGCTGTATCATACAAATAAATAGTTAAAAAATCATACATTGTGATTTCTGGATTTTTTTTTTTTAGATTATGTCTCTCACAGTGGACATGCACCTACGATGACAATTTCAGACCCCTCCATGATTTCCAAGTGGGAGAACTTGCAAAATAGCAGGGTGTTCAAATACTTATTTTCCTCACTGTATATATATATATATATATATATATATATATATATATATATATATAATTATCCAGTTTTCTTCTCTCCTGAAAAAAACAGGCAGTTTTATACTTATTTGGTGGAATACATGCTTATGAATACATGAATATGCTTATGTTCTGGAAAAAAACAGGATTGCTGGTGACTTGACATGTTGGTCTTATCAACAAGGTTGTTTTGCTCATTCTTTGCCTATCCAACATCTACTTGCAGTTTTGAAGTCAGTCCTCTAGTAGCAGGAGGAGCTGCAGGTGGAGGGACAGATGAAAGGAAAAGTGTTTTCATGTAGTGGGGTCATTCTGTGGGGTAGAATTACCCTCATCAAACCTTCCTCTTTGGTCAGAAGCAACTTTGAGGTCAGTCTGTTTCACCTTGACCGGATCTACTTCTCAAACAACTGAGGCTTCACATGCCACTTGCAGAAGTTAAAGTGTAATTTTGCTGCAGGCAAATTTAGTCCTCTGAGAAACTCACTCATATGGTAATGATGCACCTGTTGCATAGCTTTGAGGCAATACAACTACACAGTATGCAAGCTGAAGCTAGGCAATCCAATCTATATATGTGTATATTATATAATATTACATTATAGTATGTAGATTGTATAGTATGTTGTAGTAGTATGTGTAGTTACAATTATTAGGTATTAAAATTTCTATTTATTATATATATATATATATATATATATATAAACTGTAATTTATTTCTGTGATGGCAAAGCTGAATTTTTAGCATCATTACATAGTCTTCAGTCACATGATCCTTCAGAAATCATTCTGATATGCTGGGATATACAGTATATATATATATATATATACACACATACACTGTATATAGGGTGTTGATGTAAAATGAGTAAAAAAATATATAAAATTTATGTTTAACACTATTCAATCATTACTCAACAGTGCATAAGCTCATGGTATCGTCCTCTGCTACAGAAGGCACAAACAGACGCACAACTGCTTTTCACTAGCAAATTAATTTAATAATTGCCACTAGGGGGCAAATTGTTGTATCTAGAATTTGCAGAGATTTAAACAGTGTTAGAAAAACATACAAGGACCACACACTAAAACAGCATATCAAATAACATTTGCACTCACCCATTAGGCAAACATGCACAGAGCCATAAAGACCTCATATGTATGCATTGTCACTGGTTTGCTTGAGCGACTCATTGTTCAACACCAGACTCATCTGCACAGAGGCAGTCACATCAGAGACGGCCACATCTCTCTCTCAGTCTTTCACTTAAGTGATTCCCAGCAACACACATACACAAACACATACAACTGATCCTCAAAAACTGGCGCATGGATATATGATGAACATCACTGACAGCGTCTGATCTCATCCAACACAACCAGAGATGGAATATAAATCAGATACTTTAAGGGACCACCAAATAACCTTGATCTTCCTCTTTTGGGGATCTTTGACATTCTTCACAAAAACTGATTGATCAGGAATCACAACACACAAAGATCACATAATTCAAGATGCCAAAGTGACATGGTTTCTAGTTGTCCTCTTCATTTTTTTTTTTTTTTTTTACTAAATTGCTAGTTACAAGATTTTAATGTTCTTGAAGGTAAACTGATGCATGGCACTAATGGGTTTGACAGCCAGGTAAAACACATATTTAGGGATGCACAATATACAGTATGAAAACCATATAAGTTGCTCATATTATTGGCGATTATTTTTAATAATACGTTTATAAGTTTTTATAATAAGTTAAGTTTTTTTTCAAAAATTTTTTTTTGTATGTTTGTTTATTATTATGTTGTGTTTATTTTTATTTATTTATTATTATTTTTGTTTTATTTGTTTAGTATTGGCCGATGTAGGATATTTATTCAATATAAAAAATAAATTAAATATTTCAACAACACAAAACCCACAGGTATTAGCAGATAAATTATTTAAAAAAATTATTTCAATTGAAATATTTTAAGAATTAAAACAGTATTTTTTATATTAGAAATTAATTTATTTTTTATTCATATTTCTGTGTTGTTTTCAGTATTGGCCAAAACTGGAAATTTATTAAAGCAGAAAAAAAAAGCAGATAACCGATAAAAAAATATTAGATGTTTAATTGGTTTGGACTATTTTAAGAATTAGATAATCATCTAGCAGTAACTTAAAGGGATAGGCCTAAATTATGACAAAGATTCATCAAAGAGTTACATTCACAAGACATTATTGGGAAAATGTAGTTTCACATTTCTCGTATTTTCCTTTTATCCATTTATTCTGCCCATCTTTCTGTCAAGCATACGGCCTCTCTCTCTCTCTCCCTCTGCTCTGTTTGTTCAGTGGTCCCTCTGTACCTCTCTGCCTTTGTCAGAGCTAATGTTCTCAAATGGAGGGAAATTAAAGCAGGGAAGCCATGCGTGTCGCACACTAACTCTTCCCCCTGCGGGCCTATTGGTTTGCAGCATGCATACTGATGAAGGCACATGGTTCCTAGCCTTCGTTGCGCCTTCACACCTCTGAGAGGAACCAGCTCGCTCTACACAGTCACATGCATGAAATATACATGCAGAACAGAGAGGGAGAGACGACCTGAATTTATTGAGGTACTCATTCATATGAACAAATATGCACACACAAACACACACACCAGTATGTTCATAAAGAATGCCTGTTGCACATAAAAATGCCACCTAAAACTTTAACATGCAGTGATATTCACAAATCTGAGTCGGTTCTGAATATCAAGGATTCAAAATCCAATTTAAACCTGGAAATAAAGTTTGAGGATTTAAGGTCAGATGTTTTTGCAGACATGTGGTGTTCATGCAGCTCGAGAACTGCTGACAATAAAGCAAAGGGAGGACAATCCAACTTGTGTGTGTGTGTGTATACGAAATGTATGCATGTATGTAATATATATATATACATACATACATATATATACATATACACAAATAGATACATACTATGCTTTCTATTTACTGACCTTTTTCTCCTCTACCTTCTCTTCTCTTACAAATACAAAAACATACACTGAATGTGGGGCTACAGCGGGAGGTATGACAGTGTTGATTTGTGAGGTTTCCTGCTGCAGTGCTGTGAAGTTTGGGGACAAATCAATCTGATCCCCGCACAGACCTGTCTGCCTCTCTTATTGAAAAATGACCTCTCAGAACAGATCAACTGACATGGAGACAAGCTGTGTGAGCGTGTGTGTGTACATACAGAGAGAGAGAGAGAGAGAGAGAGAGAGAGAGAGAGAGAGAGAGAGAGAGAGAGAGAGAGAGAGAGAGAGAGCGTGTGTGTGTGTGTGTGTGTGTGTGTGTGAGGGAGAGAGAGAGAGAGAGAGAGAGAGAGAGAGAGATAAGATAGTGTGTAAGATCTAAACAAGCATGTACGTGTGTTTGTGATAGTGTCAGAACTAGACAACAATAACAATCCACCTTGCAGAAACTTGCAAAAATTGTAAAGTTCTTTTTGAAAATGCTTTTTAATTATGTTTTTCTTCTGCCATTTTATTATTTTTTTAATTATTATTATTATTATTATTTTACAAAGCACCGTTATATAAAAAAAAAAAATATTTGATGGTTTAAAAATACATTTTATTTAGTACAATTAATTGTAAAAAATAAAGGATATGAAATTTTTTTACAAATAATCATGCCACTGACCTCTAAATAAATATGGTAATAAGGGACACCTCACTGAAGCTTAAAGTACCACCATTATGTTTTGTTCATAGTCGGCACAGCCCCAGCTGCTAATAAAGGCAACACGTCTCACTAAAGGCCCCGATATACTCACAGCGAAGTTCTTTTTCGTTCTTTGATAAGATAAAAAAAAAGTTTGAATACCTTTGCAGCAAAATTAATATGTATGAATATAAGTGCTGCGCTTTCCTATCAAAAAATAAATAAACATCAAAAATTACAGCGGTGAAAAAACAGCAGTTAAGAAAGCATCTCATAGTGATGTGAATATGTTTTCTTGAGCTCTGCAATTCGGCATTCAAGTCAAGTCACGTTTATTTACATAGCACCTTATACAATAGATTACTTTAAAGGTGCTGTATGTAATTTTTTTTTTACTGTACTAAAGCATAAAAGATAGTGCAGATATTTAGGAAACATGCTAAATTCACATACTTGTTTCTCAAAAAAAAAAGTTATTTCTACTTTGAAATGTGCGTTCCATGTCGGAATGTCACCCTGTGTCCCAATATCCATACTATCCTTCCTAAATAGTATGTGAGATTAGAATAAGTGTGTCCCAAGGCATAGGATGTTGATAAGAGTATGTTGATAAGAGTATGTCAAAAGTCCAGGGATGGTCTACTACATCCATGCACACTATAAAGCAGGGGTCTCAAACTGCCGGCACACGGGCCATTTACGCCCCCCCCCCCCCCCCCTCCCTCTTCCTCCGGCCAACAACTGATGTAAAAAATATAACAATCCGGCCCGCAAAATATAATTTAATTATTTTTTTCTAGTTGCTTCATGCCAAATTTAAACTACCCCTTCATATTAAATTGAAACAAGAACACGATTCTATAAAAAAAAAAAAAAACGCATACCAGCATATTTGATAAGAGAGCTGATTTTGGTCCTAGTAGGTTTATTTGTTGTTTGGCTGCGAACGAAAATATGTCTCTTTCCAAACCGAAAAGGAAAGTGGATAAGTGGATGATGAACAGACAGTTTCAAGAAAGATGGACATTGCAGTATTTTTTTGTGGAGTTTAGTGGAAATGCTGATGTGCAAAGAAAAAGTGGCAGTCCTAAAGGAGTATAATCTCAAGTGTCATTACTCGACTAAACATGGAGAACAGTATGAGAAGTACCAGGCAGACGAGAGGGAAAAAAGAGCCACGAAGTTGAAGAGAGAGCTAACGTCCCAGCAAAGCCTTTTCCACAAAGCCAAAAAGGATGCTGATGCTGCAGTTGAAGCAAGTTATGTGGTGAGTGAGTTGATCGCTAAAGCCGGAAAGCCATTCACTGAAGGGCAGTTTATGAAAGATTGCATGTTGACAGTCGCTGATATTCTATGTCCAGAAAAGAAGGGCTTGTTCAGCAATCTCTCTCTATCAAAAAAAACAACACGATCTCATGAAAGTGCGTATCTATAGCACAAATTTTATTTCTCATGCAATTTATACTCCAAAAATAGTTTTTGCGTACATATGATACGCACTGTAAACCCCTTGGGTAGGATTAGGGTTGTGGAGGGCGTGTGTTTTACATGCCATAAAGTGCGTATCATAAGCACACAAAAACTATTTTTTGGCGTATAGGCCTAAATGGCACGAGAAAACTCGTTAGTTCAGTGCAATGTTTTGAGAAGTTATTTAAGTAAACAAAAAGTAAGGGAAAAAGAGTTGCACTAACTGTTAAAATCATATTTAATATATTGTTAAATATAGTATGTTTATTACTGATGTTTAATTTTTTTGTTAAGTATGACAAAAACATGTTAGTTATAGAATTTGAAGTAAATAAGAGCTAACATTCTGAAGTGAGGTACATTTTTAGAAAAATATTGCGCTTTCTTCTTGTGCTTGAATGTTAAAATGGCCCTCCTATGAGGTGTCATTCACAGCAATGGCCCCCAGCCAATTTGAGTGTGAGACCCCTGCTATAAAGGCTACAACCCATTGAGCTTTGGAGGAGGATTCAGTTCAGAACAACAAACATGAGTTAAAAGTGTTAAACTACAAAACATGGCGGATATGCGCAACCGACGGCGAGAAGTGCAGGTAAAGGTTTGAGTGACTAATAATCAAAATTTAATCTGATAAAAAAATATTTATTTAATGTTATTCGTGTTATATTTCATCTGCAATAACAATGAGGACTTTTATAGAGCTCTGTTTGGCCATTAACTTTTAAATGCATCATTATGCATTAATATGAGGAGAGTTCTTCACATGGAAGACCCGCGACTGCAGATCAACGTGCTACTACATTTCTCTCACGGTAGGAAATGAAATGAAATGTGGAGGATTTTAACTGTGACAAGTTGATTGACAGGCCAGTTTATGGCAACAGGATGCGACAGAGCAACCATTAAAGACGCAATTGTATGACGTGATAGTAAGTCCCAAAGCTTGTCTACTCTTTTGCTACACACTTAAAAGTATCTACTTTTTCTTCACACAAAGAATAAATACTTTTAGGAGATAGTATAAGTAGGAGAATTGGGATGCAGCATTTGTTTTTGTTTTGGTCTGTGTGATCCCCGCCCACTGCTAATTTACCCAATAGTATTTACCCAACATCCCGGGTTGCCAGTTGGCAGAAAACACAGCATATTGCAGCCATGAAAGCCAGCAAACAAACTGGGTCAGAGATCACAGATTCCACACAACCTAAAAGGCCTCAGTAATGCATCCATCTAAAAGCTCTGACTACAGCCATATTAAAACGTGGAACTCAGTTTAGAGCTTGTCCCCTTCCATTCTCAATTGCACTCATTCCTGTTGCGTATCCTCAATCTGAAACCAGCATGAGAGTTGAGTCTGAGGGAAAAAACACTCCAATATTTTGACTGCAGTACCCAGTTCAACTAGCTGTCAATATTACATATTGCACCTTTAATACCTGCTACAGACTGTGCAATTTCAGCAATCCTATAAGATCATTACAAATCACACTGTACGCGACATGGATCTAATAAACTTGGGTACAAGTCAACTTGTATGTAGACTGTACGATGATGACATCTATTCTATCGCAGGCTATGACACAAGTTAGTATAGAAGAATAAAACGTTATCAGCATTCGCTAGTGGTTAACAAATAGAGCAAGATGAATCGCACTTTGGTAATTGTGGTTTTTATGTGCGCTGAAAAAAAGAAAGCGAAAAAGGAGAATATGGACATGGACATGGCTAGGGAAAAGAGGCCAACTTGGCATGGCAATTTTGCAAATGGAGCTTTAGGTAAGTAGTTAAGTTTTAGCGCCAGCAATGCGTCAAAAGTTGCGCTGATCAATACGCCATTTCATGTTGCATTTTTATCGGCTAGTCATTAGCCATAGGTTGTAACAGCAAACACGCTGTGAGATGATCATGCTAAATTTCTGACACTGTCAGAAAATGATCGCAGACTATCTTTGGTCGCAAGACTGTGACAATGGCCGTCTTTGACCCTCTCACACTGTACGACGTAGGTAGGGCTGCACAATATATCAATTATCAAAATATCGCAAATGTATATATCGTGATATGCATATCGCAACAGCTTGCAATAACTGGGGTCATGAACAAAAGACAAAGAGAAAATCACTCACTGCTCTTGGCTGAATAACTTTGTTGATTTAATAAGAATCAGTATATATTTAATTCATACAGTGAAAACTAAGCAGTGTTTTATTTTTACATTTGATTATTCAGTTTCTGTTGTTAAATAATCCTAATGTTGGATAACCTGAAACCCTAAACCCTGTGGTTTACACTGATGTTAAAATAACACTTCTTATGCTACAGTAAAACACTGCTGTTCACTTTCAGACGTTGTAGGGACATTTTCTTGTCACAAAAAGAATGTGAAACATATATGTAGGTTATATAATTTTAAATATATTAAAGATAATTTAAGTTTATTTTACACACTTTAAGCATTATTGTATCGCATATCGAATAACGCATTATTTAATGAGTTATCTCATTTTTCTTCAATATCGTGCAGCCCTAGACATAGGACCACCGTTTAGGAGCCACGACCACAGAAATAGCCACGACTGGTCATCTTTCGGCCGGGACAGACCAAAATCATACAACGTGTACGAGGCATAAAGCAAGCAGCTTTACATTATTAAACATTAAAAAACAGTCAGTGACTCTCTCAATTACAACAGTTTCTACTAAAAAGCAGCTCTCCAGTGAGTTCATGTTTTTACTCGCAAACATCTGACCTTGATGGACTGAACAGAAGAAATCAACCAAGTCAAATCCAATCCAAGTCAGAGGCTTGTACTTATTACATAATCGCCACAAACCAGTGGAAGTTCAAGGTGTTTACCAGCCGGAGCGAACTTTTCTGGAAAACTCACTTTGGCAAGCAGTTTCGAATTCCCGAAATGAACTTAGTTTTGGCCTGATTTTGTTCAAAACAACATTACACCAGTTCATTCTTCGATAATCCGCTTTAAGTATATCGGGACTTTAAACCACACACTGATAACAGTCCAGAATGAACAGAACAATTAAAAAAACTACAAGAAAGAGCACAAAGAAATCTGATGCTGGTGTATCAAAACGTGTTTTGCAAAGTTGAACCATTTTAACTTGACACACCATACAGTAAAAACAGCACTCATGGAGCGGGACACTATAAAACAATGTGAAGCGGCCCTTCTGTATGTGTGCACACACCAACAACAATCTGTCTATATTAATCTGATTGATTGCAAGGTGTCATTGAGCTTGGGAAAGCCCATATATAAAAATTATTATTAACAAACAAACAAAAAATTGCAAACAGAATACAAGGTCACATCTAGTCCGAATGGCCCCTTAATTTATAGACATATTGACACTTGATTGCAAAAAAATATTACTGTGGACATATATGCATATAAAACAACATATTAACATATATCTTCTATGCATTGCTTTCAACTGGTACAATCATTTATTGCCTTTAAATGATCTTCATTTGGAAGTTTTCTCAGCAAATACTGATTTCATTAATTAGCAGTTCACTTAATTTTAATGGATTGATTGCTCTAAGTGTTCCTGTTTTTATAAAAGCAAAACGGTTTCTTCAGAATTTCTTCTTTACATAACTGCCCACCCAAACACTTCAAAAACCAGGTGACCTATAACTTCACAAACATCTCTGTATTAATAATTCATTTCTGATGCTGTTCAACTCAAAACCAACAGACCTTCGACCCCTTAGGCTATGCGCAAGGCTTAGTGCTAATCGCAAACTTCGCCATAAAACTTTTTTGACTAGTCACCCGCTCTGTTCCCCTCCAGCGGTCCATGGCCGACCCTGCGGCTACACTTGTCCTCTCGGGCCGCCGGGGTCAGCCATGTTGCTCCGAAGTGGGTCCAGTCGCCCGCCTCCCTGGTGCTCGGGTAATGGGCTGGCAGGAAACCGGCTTCCTCCGAGCGCTGGAGACACTGTAAAACGTTAATGGCTCACCGTGGGGATCCGCGATTGAGCCGGGGCCCCCGAACCAACCCCATTATTCATTAGACGAGAACGTTATTTATTGCCTCCCGGCACAAACACAACAAGCCAATTAATAATTAAGCATTTCTATCCGCCTCT
The DNA here is from genome assembly GCF_963993115.1 of Abramis brama. Lineage (NCBI taxonomy): Eukaryota > Metazoa > Chordata > Actinopteri > Cypriniformes > Leuciscidae > Abramis > Abramis brama. The sequence goes on along the minus strand of NC_139963.1, from coordinate 21,920,818 downwards.
GTAGCAGCTCGCGCAGATGAGGAGGACAGGAGATATGAACGCGAGCATGAGATATTGGCGGTCGTGAGCTGCATAACTTCAGCACTATTGAGGAAAAGGCCAGTTAAGACCCAACCACTGTCTGGAGAGACTCGGAGCCAAATCCAAACGAAGCGGAGCGGAACCGTCGCTGTGGCTTTTGTCCAAAATCTAGCGCTCAAAATCCAGCCTCCTGTACATTTAGTAATGAACATCAATAAATAATGTCAATATAAATCTGATGAACAGGATGGGATTTGAGGCTTTTTTTATGAACTACAAGTCTTTCTGATTAAAAGAAAGAATAGATGGAGAGTGTCATTTATCTCAGTTCAACCATCTAAGGAGATCTGGATGCCCAGAATAAAACTACAAACATCTCTGCACAGGTTTTACAAGAAAACTCACATGAAGGGCTACATACATGCATGCATATGAAACTTAGCAACAGGGAAAGGCAGATACACACTATGAGTGTGTCACATTTCTAGTTAAAGGTCACAATTGAAGGTCACACAACTAAAACGCATTAGTATCCACAAAAAGGAGCCTAAACCTCAAATTGCAGGCTTTAAACTGTCATCGCATGGCTTCAGTGAGATTTACTGAAACTGTTTTATGTGCCCGTCACTGTATGTTTAACTGGAAACTTGACCAACGTCTTTTTCCTGTGTGAGTAATTCACTTCTTTTTTTTAATGTTGCTTCATAAAAGCCTATATTGAAAAAGATTGTGTTGATAAATGGTTTATAGTGCATTTTCAGCTGTTTACATGTGCTTTGCAGTGAAATAGACTTGCGTTAAAACTTCTCTTTGTTTTAAACAGCAATTCACACAGCTAGTGCGAATGCTCAAACCGCTTTCTTTACTGTACAAAACTACAACAGTTAAAGATCCTATATCACAACCAGTAAAGAAAGATCCTGCTAAGAAAAATCCCTGCAAACACAATAAATGTTCATGACTGATCTGTACACATCCAATGAACGTTCTTAAATCGCAACCTAAACAAATTCGTGTGGAGAAAAATCCTGCGCACACAAACTTATTCAGTAGCTATAATATTCTTAGCATGCTCTATTTACACATTCACTAATAAAGCTATGCATATCTGTCTATCTGCTAAATGGGCCGTTTCACTAGCAGATCCCTGAGACGCGAGTTAAGACCTTCCACCCAAATATTTTTTTCAGTCTACTCTTCCTGTAAGTGCATCAGCTGACCTGTATCTTCAACTCCAGTATTGATCGGCTGTAGACAGGCTGCGGAGGAACGGCGGGGGTTTAGCCGGGATGTCGTCCTGAGATCGAGCCGAGGTCTGTATCCGCTTCAGGTCAACAGAATTCTGGATCAACTCCTTATCTGAAATAAAGTTACAGAACAATACGACTGAAGATTCTGAAGTGAAGCTCAAAAATTCAGCAGTGAATGTCTCAATACCGGAAAGCCCTTTCCTATTACACGAGTTTCAAAATAGTAAATACTTTTATTCAGCAATGATGCATTAAATTGATCAAAAGTAACAGTAAAGACTTGTATAATGTTACAAATGATTTCCGTTTCAAATAAATGCTGTTCTTTTGAATTTTCTATTACTCAAAGAAACCTTAAAAGTACACATGTATCATGGTTTCCACTAAAATATTAATCAGCACAACTGTTTTCAACACTGATAATAATCAGGAATGTTTCTGGAGCATCAATATTATCATATTAGAATAATTTCTGAAGGATCATGTGACACTGAAGACTGGAGTAATGATGCTGAAAATTCAGCTTTGACATCACAGGAATAACTTACATTTTAAAATATATTCACATAGAAAAAGTTATATTTCACAAAATACAGTTTTACTGTGTTTTTGATCAAATAAATGTAGCTTTAGTGAGCATAAAATAGTGTATATATGATTATTAAAAATTAAATTAAATATATAATTATGTACATATAAAACAATCAATATATGAATAACCATAATTATTATTAAATGTATATTTTATTGTTATCTTTCTCTCTCTTCAGTATTGCAGGTATGGAACTTGAAAGCCAAAAAAGTCATGAGAGTTTTAGTCACAATCATGCAACTTAATTTTCAAAGATACAAACAATTAAAAAAAAAAAAAAAAAAAATGTATCTTTAAAAACCACCTTAGCTCAAACATCTTCAGGAACTCGTGCCCCCCTTAGTTTTAAAGGCCATGACGCTTCTGAAAGTAGACATTCAATTTCATGGCATATGAAGTTTACACTGATTTCAATGTATTATCGTGGCTCATCATTGTAAAGGTTTTTGTGTGGAGTTAGGGCAGTACTCGTTTTTTTGCCTATGTGTGCATGTGTGTGTGTTGCTCATTTGACTTTCTGCTCGATTGGTCAGCCTAATGTGGCCAGGCTCTGTCGCCCCTGGTAATTGTGCTCATTTCATTTTGGCAGCCTGCGAGGAGCCTGTCCATCACTACAAAGTATAATATATAACACTTATTCAGAAGAGTGTGTGTGCTCGTCTGTGAGAAAAGAGAAGAAAAAAAATAGGACACCAAAAGCGTGTATGAAGACGCAAGCACGTGGATGGATGTTTAATCAATTACAGCAATAACACAAATGACATTAAATGAATATATTTAAGAAGCTTGTGTGAGAATAACAAAACTGCCATTAGTGAGAATAACTAAAAGTAATGATGCTACATTCTAGCTTTTATACAGCTTACTGTAACTACAGACTAGCTTGTACAGAGCTACGGTCTCTAATGATTAGGAGTGTAGGACAACAAAAAGCTACGTTTACAAGCAAGAAAACTACTGAGGCAATGAGTCAAACACAAAGCACTGGGAATTCTGATTCAATTTAGTGAATCAGTTCATTGGGATGATTCATTTAAATGAACTAGTACGAAAATAATTGTTTTTCTTTTTCTTTCTTTTTACAAATAGCTAATATGCTGCTCTGATTGAAATAAACATCTGATAGTAATATACTGGGAAAGATAATAGCTTATAACTTCACTTGCGACATGGCTTCAACTGCAGAAAGGCTACAGTGATGTCATCAACCTCATCATTATCGTGAAATCTTTTCATTTGCTAAAAAAAAAAAAAATTGCTTCCCTGACTTGGAGCAAAAAGGCTGGATAATTAAGTTTTAAGACACGCCATAAATGTGTGTGAGAGCATGTGCATCTGTGCATACGAGTGTGTGTTTGTGTGTGTTGTAGCTCATCTCTCCTGGCCATATGGGGCACAGGAGAGGAACCCTGCACACAGATGGCAGATCGTACAGCATTTTATCTTCCATCTATCTCACGATCATCTCTTTTATCTCTCTCTCTCTCTCTCGCTCACTCTCCTAGAGTCAACTTTCATACACACACACACACTCTGTTTTGCTATCTTTGTGGGGACTCTCGTTAGGTATAATGATTTTTATACTGTACGAACTGTATATTATACCCCCTAACTCTAAACCTACCCATTTATTAATCCATTCCCTCATGGGGATTGCTGGCTGGTCCCCACAATGTAGGTGATCTCAGGTTTTACTATCCTTGTGGGGGCATTTGGTCCTCACAATGTAATACAAACCTGTACACACACACACTTTTCACAAACAGTCAACTTTCATGCACACACAATTCTCAATATTATTACTATTACATACATACACACTACTAAAGCCACTCCTATTCCTACATCCACATAGAAGGATAGTTGAAATTTCAAGCAATGACTGCTGCACTTAATCTAAAACCATTAAATACTCCATTTGATTATTATGTGTTATGCAATTGCTCCTTATATCTACCAGTTTTGGGGGTAACGCATTACAAGTAACTTAAGTTACGTAATCAGATTACTTTTTTAAAGTAACGAGGAAAGTTACTTAAAACGCATTACTTTTAAATTTGAAACAAAATATCAGTGTTACTTTTTATTCATTTCACTTTTGGTGTCAAAGGGCCTTTAGAATAGAACTTTTGTTTTTTCTGTTATTAAAAAACAAGCAAGCAAGCCCAACCTAGGTGAGAAAAAGTAACCTAACGCATTACTTTCCATAAAAAGTAACCAAGAAAATGCAATTAGTAACTTTTTAGGGAGTAATGCAATATTGTAACTAATTACTTTTAAAAGCAGCTAACTTTCCCCAACACTGTTATCTTCTATTACAATTTTCTAATATGTCCAATTGAAAATTATTATTAAATTATTTATAACATAAAATGCATTTATAATAAATAAATAAAAAATTAAACAAAATGCAGAATGTCTTAGTATTTAGTTGGAGCACCTTTTGCAGCACTCAAGCTGTCAACAAGTTTGTGTAAAACCTGATGATCATGTTCTCCAGCATGATTTGAGATTATCCAAACAGCATCTTGAGCTTCAGTGGAAGCAAAATCATCTGACCTTCTGTAAAATGTAGTTCACGTGTTACAAAATTGCTTTTCATGATTGATGAATATTGCAAAATCTTACATATGAAATACATTTTAATATAGAACTTTATACAACTTTAATTTTCAAAAACTTGATTCACAGGTGAAATGAGAATGTTGATAATATTGACTTTTTGGATTCAGTCGGGGGAAAAAGCATTCATTTAATGCAAGTTAATACCCTTCACCAACCTCTCTGTCACATCTTTATGCATTTATCACGTATGTACATAAATTACATATACAAATAATTTACAACCTTTACACCAACAGTTATGAAGATCTATTGAATGTGACTAGTTCAATTACTTAATTAATCAGTCTTAACTTGCAAACGTCATTAGAAATCATATCAGCATCATGAAATTAAGACACAGATTCTGTAAGGTAAGAATAAGAATAAATTCCACCCCCAAAACTGAACACACACACACACACGCATGCAAATGTCACTGTATTAATTTCATAGTGGCTCATCATTTTGATGAAGTAAAAGAGAGGGGGGAGAGGGAGGACAAAACAAGCTGTGCACAGCCGGGAGGGAGAAAAATATCACATTTTCCAGGTGATGAATTTTTCCAATTTCTCGCAGACAAGTACATAAACTCGTTCAATTAGGAGCAGAATCTGGAAATGAGGGACTGTGGACGGTTGGAGAGCCCGAGCCCTGATGGCTAATTTTATTGAGTGGAAAATTGAATCAAATTGTTTCATTGAAACAATCAGCCTGTACTCCTTATATTCCACTCAACACAGACACAAAATAAATAAATAAACAAAAAACACCACTATACGGTTCACACTCTTTTCTTAAATGGATCAATAGAGAGTTGAGAGCTCAAGAGCCCAAACTTGCACAGCCTGTCACTTCCCTTTGACAAAACAAGGTGCATATTAATTATATTAAATGAAAACCAACAGATTTCTGACAGTAGAGGAGACATAACTGGTCATTTCCATGCATGTCTCTGTCCTCAGCGGGACATTAGAGCGGGTCTTTGGTGCCCTTTAACTGTAAACTGTCCATCTGTTCTGCAGCGTTAAGCTTGCCAGCGCTTCCCTCCGAGGGTCACATACTGAAGCAGACATCAGAAGAGAACTCCTTGTGGTTTCACATGAATACATTTCACCAATGAGATCCCCTCTAATAATGAGACTTCATTCTGTATTAGCAATAAGTCCAAAAAGAGTTGGTCTGTGTAACAGACCCTGCAGAAATAACTTATTTATATGGTCATTATATATCTTATATAATATAAAAGAAGTGGAGAGAGCTAATGTATTCACTGAGCTCATAGGCCTGCATCCAAATAAATATGCTGTGAAATTAAATATTAACCACATGAATACATTACATTTATTTAGTGCACTAACTTCTGTTCAAAAAAAAAAAAAAAAAAACAGGGAATCTTTATTAAGCCCTTTATCATGGTCTTCTACTTTCATGGTCTTGGCTTTAGAAATACTCTAGAAACAGTTTCCCATTACGCATTATTTCATAGTCATTAACATAATCATCAGTGCATATATTATTATTATTATTTTGATCATTTATCACAATTTCCACTGGCCAAAGCTTAACCACAGTCTTAAAAATAAAGGTTCCAAAAGGGGGTTTTCACAGGAAATGCATTCCCCAAAGAACCTTTCAGTGAACAGATCTTAAAAGAAAGATTTTTTTTTTTTTCTCAGCGTGAAGAACAGTTTAATAATGTAAAGAAACGTTCTCCTCTATAAAGAACATTTTGTGCAAGAAAAAGGTTCCATGGATGTTCTTCATGGAATTATTGATGCTAGTAAAGAACCTTTATTTTTAAGTGCATGTGTATGCCAGTTTAAAAAGGTAAAAAGTCAATTCTTCTGCTTTCAATATCTAGACTTAAAATCACACAATTGCCATATAAAAAATATAAAATGGTCAGACATCATCCTGGACAAGAGTTCTAAAAACTAATCTCAGCAATGAAGTGATTTACCCATGTAGTTTCTTGCCCAAGACACTAGAAATCAATGCGGGACAATGAAAAAGAGCTGTTCATATGCATGTTTACATGTCAGAAATACGTCAGTAAATCTCTAAATCCATGGCTTATTAGTGACAAATCAATAACACAAATTGGTGCATCACTCCTAAGCTCATAAACCAAAGCAACCCACATAAACTGCTCAGTCGGCTACAGAATAAGCATAAACTACTGAAAGAAATGTGGAGATTTTAACTGGCACAGAATCTGCAATGAAACTAAAACGACTGGGCCTACTACCGTTCCCTCTCAGTGGTCCCATCTGTAGAAACCTCACAAATTATAAAGACGTAGATTATATTGGTTTGCTTTAGACGACTCTGATCGTTGAACAGTTAGACAAAGCTGTACTGTTCAAATCTGAAAATGCCTGATTTTTAAGCGGCGAATGGAGGAGTTTGTGGCCTCTTCTGGATTCGCTCCAGATAGTGCTCAGAAAAGTGGCACCTAGAAAAACACAGCAGTGGTTCAGATGTGTAACATTAGAACAAAGTCAACATTGATGCAGGAGCTGGAATTATTTGTCGAAAGTACTTTCAGCATTGTATTGCCGCCCAGGGAGAAGCACCACTAGCCCTGGCCTGTTACTAGGCTATATAGCCTACACTACCATTCAAAAGATTGAGGTCAGTAGACTTTTTAAAGAAATTAATACTTTTGTGTGTTCTTTTTGTATTTTATTTTTATTTTTTTTAATTCAAAGAATCCCCAAAAAAGTGGCAAGTTTACCATAAAAATATTAAGCAGCACAACTGTTTTCAAAATTGCTAATAATAAGAAATGTTTCTTGAGCAGCAAATCATCATATTAGAATGATTTCTGAATTATCATGTGACACTGAAGACAGGAGTAATGATGCTGAAAATTCAGATTTGATCAGATTTTAAAATATATTCAAACAGGAAACGGTTAAAAATGGTTATAAACTTTCAATTTATGATCAAATGCAGCCTTGGTGAACATTAGATACTTAATCTTAACAACCATAAACTTTTAATAAGTACATATTTATATGAAACATCTATTTTTTTAAAATTATTATTATTAAACAAAAAGGCCCGTAAACTTGTTTCAGATATCAAATTCAGCAGCTTTTTCTTTTATCCCTCAAGGATTTCAATTCATCTACGATTTATTCAAGTCCCATCATCATTAAACAATCCTGACATGCTAGCGTTTATTCCTAAACCACTCTATGACATATAGGAGACGTAGCATCACAACTAGGATAAATGCTATATGTAGTACCCATTTAAACAGAGAGGAAAGTTTATGAGACGTAATGAGAACGATTTAGTGGTGAAGCTGTCATTAAAGACAAGCGTCTCATCATGTTTTATTGACAACACGCATCTTCAGTTAGCCAGCAGGGAGGCAGCAACCCAGAGGCTGCAGATTGAACAGACGCAGGAAGCTAATGTGCTAATGCTGCCGCTTAATGACTCAGTGAGAGCTTAGCAAACTGTCCACTATAATAAGAAAAAACATCCTGTTCAAGAAGCAACATAGCTGCAAGTGATGCCGTTATCCGTTTATTGCCAATTACAGACTTTATAACTTTAGTTTTTTGGGGGGTTATTTTCCATTTATTGGTTTGTTTATTTGTTTTAACTAACGTTAGCATGTTTGGGTTGATTTAATGCTTGATAAATTGATGAAATAATGAGAAGACTCTTGCTGTATATGAGCATCTAACACCAAATGTGTGAATCTAACGTGTTAGCAAGAGTGTGTGTGGTTTCGCTAGGTAAAATGTGTGTGTAGGCTGTCCACATCAGTTAACTAAATCTGACAACACCTCAACATATAATCAGAGTAGACATATACATTGTTTTTAAAATTCAAAAAATGCAAAAAGTTTACTTTAATGTTTGCTTTCAAGAGGCCTGAACACACCAACACAAATGTTCAGCAAATAAATTGTAAATTGGGGGGAGTAGACAGGCTGAGAGAAAATTCACTCTCTACTATATTCTCAGAAGGCGAAGGACTGCTACTTCTGTGGTGTGATTTACTCCAACTCTGAGCGAACTCTCTGCTCCTCACCACGGGGCTTCTCAGGTGCTGCGAGCAAATCACTCCACCCAAGTAGCAGTGCTTCGCCTTCTGAGAATATAGTTCCCAGTATGTATACGGTTAGAAGATGTCTGTGTCTCATGTGACCTTGTTATTTGTACATGCTGTGACTATACAAATCACAACATGTAAATAGGAAAATGCTGCCGTTATTTTGTCACTTACTGGGAACAGTATGCTAGCTGGAGCCGTTTACCTCCAGTCTTTGTGCTAAGCTAGGCTAGTGGTTGGTACGTCAGACAGAGTTACGGCACGCACGGAGATGAGAAGGGCATGTATGGACTTATCTAACTCTGGGGGATACGGTGAATAAACTAAAGTCCCAAAAAGTCGGCGTGTTCCTTTAACATTTATTTTGTTTCAGTTTTTAGGCTTAGTTAACTATAAAAACTCAACTCTTATTGGTTGCGTCGCTTTGAACGGAAGCATTAACTGCCGTTCATTCAATTAAAAAATGTTATTGCACCAAACATTCATATTGGTGTAAACGGGCCTTTAGCCTGCAATTCCCATTAGCTTTACATAAAAAAACTACAGGTTAATCAGTGGTTTGGTTTGTCCCCATTTAGACAGTAAACGTGCATGTGTGTGTTTGAATTGGAAGGTCTGTTGGAAAACATATGTTTGAGGAAACCAGCTTTCCTAACCAAGAGGAAACAGCACAATCCCAGAAGACAGACAGGAAGTCCATGCAGCAGGACACCAGCTGACTGACATCAAGAGTCATGACACACAAACACACAACCAATGCCCCTTAAAGATTCTCAAGGGCTGTTCGACTCCATAATTTAGTCCAAGGTGTACACATTCATTTTGACAAGATGGCAGAGTGAGAGCTCAAGATTTTCCACCCCTCCCAAGGCCTGACTGGTTTCCTGGAGGACGTCCCACCCCCTGTGGTGCTGCACGCAGGCAGATCGCTTACAGTCAGGTGTTGGGGCGCGAGCTTGCAGGAATTCCCTGACAGAGACATAATGGCCTCCGGAGCACGGCGGCTCCTTTGGATTTGTTCCCTTGACTTCACACGTCTTCCCATCTCCTCCTGCGCACATGCAACGCCCTGTCAAAGAGGTCAGCGCTCAGGGTCATCAGTCACGTCACAGGGTCGTTTCCCGTCGATATTCGGCTTGATGTGTGCATCCCCGACATGTGGATCGGTGCTCGCATTGGTACGGCTCTGGAACCCTGCCACTCTTCCTCTCTCCTCACCTGCGGCTCCACAGCAGGATTCCTCTGACATTCCCAGATCGTAAAACTCACAAGGATGTTGTTTCTGGTCCCACCCCCCCTTCTACTGTAGCGTGTGAACTGGCCGTTCAGTCGGCGGACCCCATGCATCCTCTGAGGGTGCGTCCATTTTTTTTCATGGTTGAGGGCCAGAGAGGGGAAACTGCTCCAATTACAATGCGGTTCTTCTGCTGTGTTGTCAGAATTTCCTCCCACAAATCTCCAAATATCTATACAACACAATATAAAAATGTATATTTTCTTAAGCTTAGAAACAATTCCAAGAACAGAAAAAAAAATCAAAACAATTGGCCTAGAAACTCTGCATCAATATTACAGTAATAGCCTATTATTACTTAAGTCCTCTAAGAACATTGTCGCTACATAACTGAGATGCAAGATGGCGCGATGGAGTGATATGGCAAGACACGAAAGTAGCTCCAGTTTCAGAATAAACAGTCTAATATACAGCATTCTCATGGATGAGGATAAATATTAAGAAATATCTGACCAACTGTCTAATCTGAATCAGGTATTCCAGAGAGTCATGTTATCAGAGTACATTTAAAGGAGTCAAAAGACTAAAAAATAATAATAATAATTGAAGACTGCAGTCACCTCACTGGCTGTAACAAAATAGTGCCGCATGCCCCATCAAACAACACATGCAATATGTAAAGCTCTTCAGCAAACAGCTCTAATTTGAGTCTTAATTACCTTTGACTGGCTCCAAGTACACTTAGGAGAGGCTCCCTACTGCCCAGAGTCCTCATTCTCCTTATTCAATAATAAACAAACATATGCACTCAAACTCAACCACATGCACACACACTCTTTTAATACACTCCTCTGCAAGTAGATTTAAGACAATCTCTCCATAGTTTCCTGTTTACTACTGTTTACCACTCATTAGCTTTGGCGCTGGATGTTTGGATGCTCTCACAGGAAAGACTGGCTCTCTGTCGGACTGACTGTCTCGTTCATTTTACCCCCCTCACTTTCTCTCTCCACTGTCTGGCCCGCACAAGTCTGTCACAAATGGATACACAGACAGGATGGTCTACACAAGTGGCTGCCAGAAACACACAAAAGGAGTGAGAGAGAATAAGTGCTGATGTTAAGAGAAATTAACTTTTTTTTCCATAGTGCCGCAAGTGCTGAGAGGTCAACAACTGCTGACTACTAATATCATAACAGACCGAAAGAGCATTGATTTATCCATCCATTTCATCCCGAAGTAACATACAGTGGCCACAAAAAAAAAGGTACTTGGACACTTAAATGACGCTTGCAAATGTGTGAATGTCATTGCATTTGCAAAATATCAAAGCAAGTGGCATTTATTTTATATAAAGGTAGTACAAGAACACTTTTGAAGCAAAACATTTAAAAAAGGTTTGTTTAAAATAATAAAAATACTGTAAAAATTAAGACTTTCTGGGTTTAAACTTAAAGTGAACTACAGTACACCTGTGAACTAGTGTTGTCAGTCACAAATTAATACCATAAACATATCTTATGATGCTATACCGGCTGAAGTTTCATGACCCCCGGTAGTATCACAATGCCGTATTGTTTATTCATAATTCAAATCTACAAAACAGACCAAATTTTCATAAATGCGTAGATGTAAAAGAAAACTACTAGACTAGATTTTCCTCTGAATACTTAATGAGAATGAATAACTTGCTATTGTTACCAATCAAATGAAATCAGTGTAAAAAAAAATAAATAACTATGTTAACTGCAGATGTGACAGAATCTGCATCTGAAGTGGCATTTTAATGTTGCTCAGAGGTGGTATTAATGTATATTCATACATTGCAACTACAATTGTATAAATCATGTTATGAGATTAATATTTTAAATCTAATATTATGAACATAGAAATATTAAATGTTGAAAAAAATCTGAAATAATATACATACTTTTAAATAGGAAAGTAAAACCGCCAGTAGGTGGCAAGTCTCCCCTACACCCTCATTCACTATGCCCTACATTACTCACTAATGAACTTGAGGGAGTGAATGAAAGCAAATGAGTGAATTCGGACCCTGAGTGCCCCGGAAGGGCTCCTGCTTTTGCATAGCTTGTGCTTGCCTTTTAATAATTATTTGAAACTTGGCAAACTGGCAGCTCCAGTAGTAAAATGAAAAGATAATATTCCAATATGGCAGACGGATTATGTATACTGGCCGATAGAAATAGTCGTTAATGAGGTCATATCTATGTATAGGCCTATGTATATATATGTATATGTATATGTATATATATATCTATCTATATATCTATCTATATATCTATCTATATATATCTATATATATATCTATATATCTATATATCTATATCTATATCTATATATATATATATATATATATAAATCTATGGTTGAGCACACATTGGTTGTACACTCCTATTGTGGTGCATTGTGGGATTGAATGAGTGCGTTCGATAACGTCCACTATGGTTTCTTTCAGACACCACTACAAAAGGGTATGGGGGGGTGATTTCAGAGTCACTGTTTTTGTGAATGGCTTATTGAATCATTGATCAAAAACACAGATTCATTCAGAAACAAAACTCCTGCTGTGTTCGGGGAAGCGCAACTTTACTTTGTTTAGAACTATTTTCATTGGTGAAATAGAGAGAAAATATCAACATTGACAATGTTGTGTAAGTAACTGTGTTGTGTGTCAGTTAATAGTAACTTTTGTTTATTGAACTGTTATTAAAATCAGTCACATTTGCAATCAGAAACTATGCTTGCTGATATTCAGAAAAACAGCTCCCTTGCTCATGTCATATTGCTAAACTATATTGTGTTATAAATATATATTTTTAAAAAAATAACTTATACAGGAGCATTTTTTGCCACCAAATCTTGAAATTTCCAACTCTGACTGGAGGACAGTATGTATATTGTGGAATATAAATTCATTTATAATGTTAAAATCACATTATAAGGATTTAAATGATTGATAAGAACCGAGTGCAAATGCGACAGGAATTGCGACATCTACCATGGATTTGTGCTAATGCTAACCAGCCAAACCTTGAGCCCTTACTTGAGTTTGAAGCCTGAATATGCTAATCTGGAATTAGATGTTCCAGCAAAAGAATCATTTAGATGCTTCTGATCTTCACCTACAATGTCTTACCAAGTTCATCATCCATCCCTTCACTTTCAAACATGTGAGTCTAAATCTGTCTTGTCTTTTTCAGTGTTTCATTCTGTCTTTTTCCTGCACTCATTTGTTCTCACAATCCTTCTCTCTCTCTCTCTCTCTCTCTCTCTCTCTATGCTGACAGTAATGATGAGCTATGTTCAGTCAGGCTGGAGATGAGAGACACATCAATCTGTCTCTTCCGACACATTTTACATTTGATTTGTTTTCATTGGGCCAGAGTTCCACAGCTGAAGAAGAAGAGCTGAAGAAGAAGAGCATGAAAGAGAAAGATCTGAAGGTATAAAAGACTCGTACAGCAACTGCTTAGCTTTCATATACTCACTGTCACCCAAAAAGGGCAGTAGACCTTCATGTTACCTAGAGATTAGAGGAAAGACAGAGATTTATTTCGAAGAGCACATGGAGTTCAGATGCATAATTTTCTCCTTTCACATTTCAGAAGCGTTTGTTTTTGCCTGTGAGGTTGTGTTGTACCACAGCTGTTGGTGTGTGTGTGTGTGTGTGTGTGTGGCCGCAGGCGGTGTGTTCTGCAGTAATGGGAACGGTGTTTGAGACTGAGACTGTATTAACAGGATAATTGAGTTGCTCGATCAGGCAGAGCCGAATTCTGTAAAGATTCGTAGAGTTGGGCAGACTAAACCGCCTCCGCCTTTCTTTCGTTCTTTCTTTTTTATGTTTTCCTTTCTTTCTTTCAGTCCACCCATTCTCTCTCATGCAAACCTTTGATGCTATATTAGTAAAGTCCTCTCACAAACACAGTGGTTTTCACAATGAAGTAATAACTTTTATACCACACTATACTCAACTATACTATATCTCTAAACCTAACCCTCTTGGAAACCTGTTGAAACCTGTTTTTTGAGCTGATACTGAGATCAAGCACACAAGACAGGTTTCATTATATTAGTGACATTTCAGACAACTGAGGGAATTTCATATAGCCAAACCTGTAAACCCAAACACATTTACTCACTGAAAAACTAGATTCCAACAGACAGACAATCCAGAACGGTAGAAAGAACAATAGGCAGATTTTTTTGTTTTCTGTTAAAACTTGTATACGAGATGTAAAGCCGTTTAAATTATTTTAGTCAATTTAGTTTTTTAGTGTTTATTGCACATTGGCATTGCATTGTCAATGTAATAACAAAATTATAAAATTAGATACAAAAGTTATTCAAGGTAAAGGTTAGTAAGTGAATTTTCACTCTAAAACTACATTAACACGCATATCGTTTACATCTTGTGGCTATTATAAAAGTATTTAACATTTACAGATTGACCTCATTCACTTTTATTGTAATTTCCTCACTGTACGCCCAGTTTTTGTTTTTTTAAATGAAAAGGAGGGACAAGTCGAAATAACTGTTGTGATAATCAACAACATGCCACTGATGCAGAACTTATACTGAACCCGGATAATTCCTTTAAAAAAAAAAACAACTTATTTCCCCCTGCGATGTGAACAGAACAGGAATACACACTCATCAGAGCAGCGGCTCGCGTGTGAACGTGGCCTGTGAGACTTTACTGATGGTTGATATAAACTATACTGTCTCTCCTCTTCTCTCTCTCTCTTTCTCCAGATGGTAATGTTCTCTTTCTCGTCCCTGTGCAGACTCAGCTTCTGTATGGAAGGAGATTTATGGGAGCCCTTCGTCTCAAAATCACCACTCTGAGTCCCTGCACACACCAGGGTGTGTGTGGGTGTGTTTGACGGCGTATCTCAGTGTTGCAGCTTGTGTGTGTGTGTGTGTGTGTGTGTGTGTTTACATTCTACCCTGCTGTGCATGTGCTCGCACACACTCTAAAACACACTCGTAACCACACAAATATACTGCAAACAAACAGGGGAGTATGGCAAATAAGAGTGTGTGCGTCACAGGCAGGAGGGTTGTGTGTGTGTGTGTGCTCATCTGCAACCTGCTTGCTCTCTCATTTTCAATCTCAGCCCAATTAATTTAGCAGAATTAATCTCTCGCTGTGCACAGCCGTTCCTACCACACACACACACACACACCCCGCGACACAAGGCACAGTCAAACATGAAATAGTGTCTCATGCCACCATCCATCTGGCATCTTAACACACACATGCATGCCCACAGCCCGGTGACATTTGCAGATTGGGGGTGTGTGAGAAATGGGGGAATGATTTCCTCTCCTAATGAAGAACTTGCTGTGTTCTTGCGGGTGGAAAGCAAAGGGCGGAGGAGATGAGGACGTTTTTTAGTTGAACAATCAAAGGAAAATATGTTTCCTATATGACTATAAGTCGAATTAACTGGATAGGAGGTGAAGTGATTTTGTCCCAAACCAATTCTACAATGGCATGATGTAGAAACAGGGATGTACAGTACCAATATTGAAATTCTGGCCAAAACAATAAGCTAATAATTCATTTATTTTTAATACTGAAAAATCAAAATAGCTGATGTTATAAAACTATACTATTTATTTTAATTCTCTTTATTTATTTATTTTTAAATGTAAATAGTTTCATTTTATAATGCTATTAAGATTGTAAACAGTATAAAAGATGGATAAACATTGCTATTAAAAAAATCATCCTTTTAATTTAATGCTAACGATGATCTAAATCTTAAAAGATTTCAGGGAAAAATTAGATATCCAATATTGTAAGTAAATTGAACATACACCACCATGTGAAAGTTTGAGGTCAGTATTTTATTTTTTTTAATTAATACTTTTATTCAGAAAGGGTTCATTAATTTGATCAAAAGTGACAGTAAAGCCTTTTTACATGGCTACAAAAAAAGATGCACATTTTAAATGTCATTCTTTTGAACTTTCTATTCAAAGTATCTTGAAATTTTTTTTATGAAAGTTTCCACAAAAATATGCACAATATTTATATTGTGGTAGCACAACAGTTTTTGACATTGATAATAATAATAAATGTTTCTTGAGCATCAAATCATCATATTAGAATGATTTCTGAAAGATTTAAGTAGAATAAATAACATTTTATTATTTTATGTATTATGTTTTTATTAAATAATTTCAGCCTTGGAGTGTTAGATACTTTTCAAAAACCTTTTAAAAAAATCTTACTTTTGAATGGACATTTTTTTTGCATAATTTTTTTTTGTATAAATTATGAAAAATAAATAAATAAATAAATAACCGTTATGGTACTGACATATTATACATCCCTACAAAAACCAAGAATTAACTAATCAAGTTATGTTCAAATCAGACTAATCTCCTGCCACATGGAACATGTGGTTCTGGCTCAATGCAGCATTCTGCTGTTACGATCCCTCCGCCAAATTAAATGCCCGTCTGAGGGGGTCTGCATGGCACCCAGCTGTCCTGCCCAATGTATGCCAGGGACAGTCTTGCCCGCTCGCCATGCCAGCAGTTGCCCTGGCAACCCCAAAGACCTGCAAATGCTCTCTCACAGAGAATAAAGGGAAGGAAAATAGTGAGTGTGTGTGTGGGGGGGGGGGGGGGGGGGGAGGGGTCATCTGAAGCACAATCGCTAACCACTAGGCCACTTTTCCAAAAATTTACATTTAACTTAAATTCTAAATAATTCTGATCATCAGCCGTGGAAAGCAATGATGGACAATTCAAAAACATCCAAGAAATAAAAACAAAAAGCAATGATCAGTACCAAGGGCCAAGATAACAGCCAAATCTAATGCTTGCATGAATTAAATCATAAAACCACCTTTAAAAGTACAAAAAGCACCTTTAAAAATCCTATGAGGATCCTGTATAAAAATATGGCTCAATAAATATAATAACTTAATGCCTCGCAATATTACAAAACATTTGTATGTCTTGTCTATGAACGTTATGCAACAGATATTTGTCTAGAGCATGAATTTGCGTCTTTATATTTATTTATATAAATAAAGACTGTACAATCTATTTTACTGTATTTAAACTAACACAATAGATTTTTACAATAAATTGCCACTACTGCTTTTTTATTTATGGTTACAATTATACATCCTGGGTTTTTATGAATATTACAATGACATTTGTGTACTTCTAGTTTTGATATCTGCGGTAAAATTTCAAAGCTTTAAGCTAAACAGAAACCAAAACGCTGACTCAATTTCCTGAATAAACCAAAGAGTGTCACAATTATCCCTGCTCTCCTTTTACTTCAGCACTTGGCGGACCTGAAGAACTATAATCATCTCCGGTTGGGTAAGCGTAAGTCAAAGCAGAATGACTTTATTAAGCATAATAAATAAAAGCAATCATTGACAACTGTTGTCACATCACAGAAGAACTAAGAATAAGAAAGGAAAGCTGAGCTTCAAATCACAGCTGTTACATTTAGCCATTTCAGCACACTAAACTAAAACTGAATGCAAAGTAGAGAGTCACTAGTGTTCATTTCATCAACGGTCCACCAGACACTGCTGACATCTAGAGTCCAAACGCTGCTATTAACAAGCTGCCTTCATTTCTGATTAACAATCACTGGGGGCCAAAATTCTCCTGAGCTTTCATAGTCATTGAGCTGTTAAAATAAAGCACTGTGATTTTAATGCTGGGCGAATCTGGGTTTTTACTGAGATTCATTCGATTTAGTTTGTAATTTGATTCTTTGAAGCAACTTAATTGGATTGTTTTTTTAACTCAGTGCTCACACCGAAACAAATGCAAAGCGCGAATCAGAACGGATTAGCATTGAGCGGCGCTCCAATCAGAACAAAGCGTTTCCGTTACACCGTCCTGAAATATCCCTGCGGCAGTCCAGTGGACTAGAAATTATGGACCGGGCATTGCGGCCTCAGGACAACTTCCTCTTGCTTTCAAACTCTCCAAGTCACGGCACGCCCTGTTCGCAAACACGTCTCGGGGGTGAATAAAAGCTGGATCACAGAGTTTCGGTTAATGAATAGAAGGAATACAAGGTTCAGCGGGTTTGCGGACGAAATAGTTAACCTGTGTGCCGTCAGGCTTTCAAGAAGGGTCCTGAGGGTTGATCCCACCAGAGATCACAGCGCTGCCTGGTATGCACCATTCATCTTATCGTTTGGGCCACAAGAAAAATAGCCAGCAAGGACGTGTTTATATGTGACAAACGAGTCTAGATTATGAGCTTCCGTCCCACAATTTTCCAAACGCCATGTTTTAATGGGTATAACAGTATGGAGGGGATGTTCGGTTCTTCAGGGATGAACGGTTTCACCACGCGTTGAACCATAAATGCCTGTGTGCGGTAAGGACGGACCCATTTAGCGTCAAATATGATGCTCGAAAGCATCATGTTTCACTCCAAATCAGCATCGCGACCCACACTTTCCCTTAAAACACCTCCAGGCCTCTGTTTAGAAACAAAAGGTATGATGGAAGATAGATGCACAGGTGCACGCAGAGATGAGATAAGCCAGGGAAGACGGGCGGGAAACTAGCATGAAAGAGAGGAATTAAAGGAAAGCATTAGAGGAGGAACAAGAAAGAGCATTCCATCAGTAGGCACGGAAGGGCATTACACAGCGCTTCATTTTTCCTCCCGACCTCGCAACAACCCCGAAGCTGATGGGGTGAAGAGCAGGTGGAAAGAGAGAGAGAAAGAGAGAGGGAGGTATGAGGAATAGGGCTTTTAGGAAAAGCCGGCAGCACGCTGGTTAAAAATATCTCTCTGATGATGCCACATGGTGCGTCTGTGATGTCAGATGTTTACCAGCGCCCTCGCCAACATGCTCATTAATACGGCGAAATACAAAAAGGATAATGAGATGGGAGGAGAATGCATCCGTTTCTTGGTCACATTCTCTTTTTCTTATATAAGAATTGTGCTTGTTCTGCCCTTTTTCGTTCGCATTTACTCATGCATCTCACTTTTACTAGAACTAGCAGCCTCACATGCATACAGCGTGCTGCATCGCATGCCCTCAGGGACCAAGTGTGATTGAGAATGGGGGGTCTGCCATTGCCCTGCCGTTGAACCCGCTTCGTTCCTCCTCTCGAAAAGGCACGCTATGAAACCTCATCAGCAATGGCTGCACCTTGCTGCAGATCTCTTGATTTCGACCTCTCCTGCTGCGTCCCATGCGTACCGACGCGTCACAATCGACACGCCGAGAGATCGTTCCACTGCTAATTCGTTCTGTACCTTTGTCTTTCACTGCTTCTAAAAGGCACATACACTCTGATGTGGCACCGCATGGGGCTGCACGATTAATCCAAAACCGAAATTGCCATATGGCTTAAAGCGATTATCAAATCGCAAAGGTTATGATTTAATTGGATAAATATATGCGCTGCGTGCTTCAGAGTGAAGCGCAGCACTGCAGCTCAATACCTGCCGGAGTTTGAAACGACTCGGTTCGCACACAAACTCAATCTCTGCTCGGAGTTTGGGCTGATTTAACGTGCATTTGGGAACGCAACATGCGCCGACCATCTTCACATACTTCTAATGAGAAGCACTTATCAACAAAAGAGAAGTTTAAGGGCTCCCTGTGGTTTTCCGTCACTCCATAAAATTGATGGTTTAATGTTTGAAAATGAAGAAATTAAGTAATATTAGAACTGTAATTTTACAGTTGTTTTGGCCAAATTGTTAAGCCCTACGAACAAGCGCAGCAAACCTTGACTTTTTCACAACTGTTCCTCGTGTCAGTTGGCCGCCCATCACAGTGGTGTGGATGACAGAATTAGCTCTGTCCTGTCAACTCTGCACACTTAACTGATAGAAGACCATCTCAAAAGTACTTCATCCTTCGACGTCGCTCCCCAGGGGAGCGAGATACGGATGCTTCTGTGAAGTCGTAACGGCGGTTTAAAGTGGACGCGAGTGGCTGTGGCCTAATGATGCCTGTTTACGCCGCTGTCCTCCATCTGTAATGATTAGAGGCAGGATAGATGAGCCCTTGGGCACTGCCACCGAGCCAATCAGACCCCACGGATGCAACCAACATCCTACGGTGGCTCGGATGGGACACGAGAACTGACCGCCAGATGACCCTTGAATCTGACCGCCGACTGACCCCGGTTACATGCAGGTCAGACGCAGGCCAAATACATGCAGCCTACTAATTTGAATGATCAGACTAACTGATCACCGCTTGTATGTCTTTTTAGGGACATTGTAGTGCTTTTAGGGGAAGAAGCACCCCTATGCCACTGACCGCCAGACGACCCGCATCGCGTTCCGGGTGAATTCGAGGTCACATGAATATTAATCGAAGTGTGTGAAAATTCTGAAGTATGCGGTGGGAGCTACGGGGTAAAAGCGACATACTGCTACTCTGATGTAATAATTTAGTATTCAAACAACGAATCAAATCCAAAACCAAACAGAACTTTCATTTGGAAATATCTGGCTTGCATTCAAACACACCAACACAACTAGGGATGCTCAATATTAAAATTATGGCCGATACCACAGACCAATAATTAATAATGCTGCCCAAAAAACAAAAAAACAAAAATTAACCAATAAATATCATATTAAAATTCTATAATATTTTGCAAAGTTTTAAATTTTTGCCACATATTCATGTCAAGATTTGAAAAAATAACAGTTATCATTGTACAATTAATAATAAAAGTTTTTTAATAATACGTTTTTGGCAAATGTTTGGCATTTTTAAGGCCATTTTAATGTTGTTAATGCTGAATTTCAGACATATTCTTTTCTGATTAACTGAACTCTATGAAACTCTGAGCTGCATGAAAAGTGCCTGCATTGAGACGCATATTCTTAAGGAATCATATGATTGTTGTGCCATGGAGTAGAGGAGGTGAAACATTCACACAAGCGCTTCTGTGCATCACATGGAGGTCAACAGTAATAATTTGGGTCAAGCCATTACACCTTATGAATGTTACCAAACGTTTGGGTTTTGCAGCATGATGCTGACTACGGAGTGACCTATGATGACAGACCGAAGCCATAGAGTTTGAAACCTTGCTGAATCATCTGGAGCTTTTTTGAACACACTCCGATGACTGCCAAATGACCCCAGGCTCCAGGTCATGGCGGGGGCAGATATGTATTAGAATAGTGGAAAGCAGGCAACATCGTCGATTTGCTACTGCTGCTTTAGGGAAATGCCTTGTAATTGACCGGTTGACGACCTCTGTGTTGATGTGGAAAAAGAGGTTCATTTTAGGTTAGCTACAAGCTAGCAATCTGAATACTTTGTTTCTATAGAAAAAACAATATGGAAATAATCTGTCTTTTCTTAACATTAACAGCTTTTTCAGGCTAGTTTCCAACTGTATAATGGGAATGAAATATGAGACAACTAGTATAATCTCACACGCTGAAACACAAGACCTGCCCTTTGATGAGACTGACCAACAGAACCATCTCTGTGGCTTCAGGGTCTTGAACACACCACTGATGTTGACCAAAATGTGACCTGATGTTGACCGAGAGATGAACCGAGGCCGCAGACTGACCCCTCTGTCGCCATGGCCGCCAGATGACCTCTGGAAAGGTCACAGAGATCAGAGCCTGTGGTCAGATCAATGCTGGACACAAAGAGTCAGTGAGAAGAATGAGAAAAGAAACATAGGGAGCGAATAAGAGAGTGAAAGAGAAAAGGAAGACATGGGGTCAGAGGTCACTATCTAAGCTCTTCCTTTCTCCATTTCATCATCCTCGGTCCCTCCTTTCTCTCTTCTGCGCCCTCATTTTGAGTGACCTCTGACTTCGACGTGTGTTTCGGGCAACGCTTGGGCTGACCTGACCGTGAACGCGTCCCAAACACTGCAAATAACACTAGTCTTAAAGGGATAGTTCAGCCAAAAATGAAAATTCTGTCATCATTTACTCGCCCTCAAGTTGTTCCAAACCTGTATGAATTTCTTTGTTCTGTTGAACACAAAGGAAGATATTTTGAAGAATGTGGGAAACTGAACAGTTCAGAGGCACCATTGACTTCCATAGTATATTTTTTCCTATGGAAGTCAATGGTGCCCCAGTGTCCTGGTTACAAACTTTATATAAATGAAATATATTCCTTTGTGTTTAAGAGAACAAAGAAATTCATGCAGGTTTGGAACAACTGGAGGGTGAATAAATGATGACAGAATTTTTGAAGATTTAATTTATCATCCCTTTAAGCAGTGTTTTTGCATTCATTGTAAATTCTACCAAGTTTAGTTTACTGAACAAAATGATTGGAAAAAGATGGTCTTATTTATTTTGAAGCAAACTTTAAGGAAAATTTTAAATAAAAAAATCAGCTGAAAGTAAAGAAAGCAAACTCTTCACGAGTAAATTAAGTAATAAATATATGTGAATTTCAGTAGAGGTACTTATATTTAATAGCAAGATTACTGTATTGATTTCATCGGATTAAAATTGTTATATTTTGTACTCCAAACAAATACCAAAATACTATTCTCATCATGGATTTAATCTTACATTTTAAGTTATGGAGACTTTTATTTTAAAATGTGCAATCGGTTTCCAGCGTTTCATCAAGAAAACAAGTTCAGTTTCCCAACTGTATATTTTGTAATAAACAACTGTTTGAGAAAATCACATTAAACTATGTTTCTAAAACATCTTATATAAGACTTGTACATTTACAGACCTCCTGAATAAACTGCAATCTGCTGTTATACAATTACAACTCATCATGGCAACTATTGTTTTTTAGACTATCAAAAAAAATGTCAATAGGTGAGAGAAATTAACTTTAATTCCAGATAAATTCTATAAAAGCCACTGCTTCGAGAAAATTTGTGAACAATAAACCTTATAAAATAATAAGTATATATATATATATATATATATATATATATATATAGTGAGAAAATTTGCTTGAATTAAAATTGTGCACAACAAATAATATGATAATTTAGGCAAATTTCTTAATTTGTATTTTTTATTTTTTTTTTACAGTGCAAATATCTAAATATCCTAAAAACAAGATACATCAATTAATGATTGACTAAATATTATTATTTTTTTAAACTGCTTACAACAGTGCCAAAGAAATAAAAAGTTACACTAATTCAAAATATATTATCTTCAAGCAAGTTTTAAATATTTCAAAATTTATCTTGAAGTAAATTTATTGTTTTTTAAAGATACTTAGATGTTTTCCACTAAAATTCAGGAGGGAAAATGCTTAAATTATATCTTTCAGTGAACGGCTGTTTCAGATGAATAATTATTTTATTTATTAATTTCCTCTGTGTATTTTCTCCATCGTCATCATCAAAACTGAGCAGGTCGCAAACACTGATAATGGTATAATCCAACTAAATCAACAAGAACGTAAAAGGCATTTTGACATCTCAGACAGCAGCCTCTATCTGTAACAAGTCTCTTCACTGTCAACATATTCCTCTGAACTCAAGCAACAAATCATGACCAGATCTGAAAGAATACAGAGGGATCTAATCTCAGGTTGTCCGAATGATTCAATTCAGATGCAAAACAGCACAGGGACCAAGTCGATCGATTCTGCCGCCGCATCGAAAATAAATATGCTGTTTAAAACATACATCACATTCAGATTATGGATGAAAAATATGAAAGCGAGCAAATATTCAAGAAAGAAGAAGGGCCAGGGGAAGTAGAATGCTGCTGACCTCTGACCTCGAAAGCACAGCAAGAAAGCGGTAGATAAAGAGGTGGCGTTTGATGTGTACGTGCAGTACAGTGCAGCTTCGGCTTTCTGCAGAAGAAAGAATGTTAAAGACTTCAGCACACATGGGCTACGGATAGATTACACCTCTCCTCACAGCGGGACAACGGGAGGAAGAGCGAGTTGGACAGAGAGAGAGGTGAGGGGGCAGAAATAAAGCAAAAGAGAAGAAGATATTGTCAAGAGGACGAGATAGAGATGAGAAAAGAGTTGAAGAACCTTATGAAGAGGATGGTTTAAATTGAGATGAAAGGCCCGGTGGAACAGAAGAAGGTCGCTTCCCTCTGTGCCGCACTTATCATCGCCATTCCACATGCGGGTCTCTCAGGTCACGGATCTGTTACCCTGTCTGGGAACGGCCTATCCTTCTGCTATCTTCATTGGAGGTGACATTTAGGAATCCCAGTTAGGGCTCCCTCTGCTGTGCACACAGACAACGGCACATAGTTCAGATCACACAGACTTTGAGTATGCACAATAATGAAAATAAAGTATGACTGCTTTAATGGGTATGGTATGATTTAATTATTATTTTTTTAATAAAGTAAATACCCAAAAACGTCTAAATGCAAAGTGCCATGCTTGTTCTATTTGCACATAATTGTATCTTTGTGTCATAACTACAATGTGAGAAACAGTTGGCGAAAATTTCACTAGAACTAGGTATTCTGCATATGTCCATGACCTTTAATGTAATATCAAGATTTTCGGTTCTGATCTACAGGGTCGATGACCAATAAGGATTTAAAGGAAATAGTTTAAAACACACGCAACATGTTCTTAAAAATGTAATCGGTGTGTGTGTGTTGCTGGTTCTAAACATCTTTGGAAAATGTTTAGTAATTTCTGGGAATATTTAATTGAACAACTCTAAAAATATCAAGCGGTATAACCATTAAGTACTGAAATAGCCTACTTTCCTTGCACCTTGGAAAAGCATTTAAAACCCCTGGAACATATTTTTTTCCTTTTTTTTTTCTTCATAAATATATGAATTTGTTAAATATCTTGGATGTTTTAGTCATGAATATTTAAGACATTTTCATAGGGATGCTCCAACTAACATAAGCAGACATTCCTTTTCATAAAATTAAATTTATGAATTTTAATATGAATCACAAAATTTGTATTTAAGGTAATATTAAGACATATTATATTAACAATGTATTTGACAATATTAAGAATATTTGAAAGCTACATGAATGCTTTAATGATGCTTTTTCTTTTTAAAAATCTCCAGATAGTTACCTAGACATTACCTATTTATTTTTTGTCTTTAAGAAAAAAAGACTAATTTATATCAAAATTACATTTAATTCAGAAATTGAAAACATGTTTATAATAAATATAGATGTCTATCATCACTTTTCATAAACTGCATTTTTGAAAAACAAATAACATTAGTATTACATACACCAATACCCATAAATATGTATATTTTTATACTTTACAATTTAATATCAAATTGTTTAAAAAAAATATCAAATAAATAGGCTATATATAAGATGAACTGTATATTGAATCATCATTTTGATTTCACTAGAATTCAAACGATCATGCAGCGTGACAAATGTTTCTATACAATTTCTCAAATATTATGAGTTCATAAAAAAACAGAATATGTAGGCCTAGTAATTGCAAATGTTTTAGGAGATGTGGTGTAAAATATCACATTACACTACAGCATATCCCGCCACCGAAGATACTGCTAAAAGCCACGTTAAATGCCATGCACTTCAACTATCGTAGGCTACTCCACACATAAATAATGATCTTTCATACCTCGTTCACTCCTCTTCAACAAAAGCATCTTTAATCCCAACGTAATAACCATCTTAAGTTTTCATTTTAAACATTCGCAAATAACAGAAAAGGCTAAATATCACCAATAGTCCACCACTGGTATAATCTCGTGTTACTCCCAAGCGCCACCTGGCAGCGAGAGGCGGTACTGCAGCCGCGCGCGCTGCTCTCTGTCACTGTCTCTCAGTGGTAAATAAAACAGGCCTCAACGGACAGGCGGGATTCTCTATTTCACGGTATGACCGGCTCTATGGACGCACCCGACAAGCCGATGCTCTAAGTGGGATTACATTCCTCTGCCTCGATGATAGTGTATCGATTTTTATTCCCCCAATAGGCAGTGTAGATAACTCAACGCTAGCAGGCCTAGGCTTCATCTAGCCTACATCAGAAAATAATTCAAACAACGAGTTTCGACTAAACTACCAGGAAATCTTAACCATGTAACGTTACCACTGAAGTATTTCCCCTCTATCCCTGTCCAATATTTGAAATCATCTCAATACAATAACGGTTCGAGTTGCTAAATTAACGGCACGCACGGCGTCTGATTTCGTATGAAATTTGAAGCGAAGTGTATGAATGCCATCAAATTCACCGTTTAATGTTCTTCACTTAGCATTATTTAAATTTTATGTTAGCTGTCAAATCATTTTTTTGTGTGTTTGTTTTGCATTACCTTGTGATTCTTAGCAGCAGGCCAGGCAGTGTACATGCCTTCACAGTTATGTTTAGGAAACGGGCTGTTACGCTTCTCACCGATAGGTGGCAGAACAACACAACTTTTCACCAGTTTGCTGACGTCACTCCCGGCACAAGGGGGCAGCAGCTCCTTAACATCTGTTCACATCAAGTGCAAAAGGAAGTACATAAAGTAAAAAAAAAACATACAATTATTTAAATAAATACAAAACTACAGGGCTTTGAGCATAAAATTAAGCATTTAAATGTCATCTCACTAGATAAATTATTGGGAGATACAGAGTGACGATAGTTATTCTATTATGTGAGTTGTCTGCTATAATGTGATGTAAAAACTCATTTCCATGGTTTCACAGACAAGGCTTAAGCCTAAATTGCATGTTTGAGCTGTTTTAACTGAAAGTAACTTGCTCTGTCAGTGCCATTGTTTTGTCTCAAGACACACACCAGTAAAAAAAAAAAAAAGAATGAATTAAGGCATGTTTATAAAAGCTACTTAAATGTCTTGATTGAACTATATTTAGTTGTTTCAGTCTATTTTAATGCTTGTTTTGTCTTATTTTAAATGATTTTTGAAGTCACAAAATTTAAATAGCTGAAAATGTTAAAATATTCAGCCAGTTCTTTGTGATGTGCAAAGCATGCCATATATAACCTTTATTTAAACAGGAAAAGTCCCATTGAGACACAGTCTCTTTTACAAGGGAGTCCTGTATAGCACATTCAATCATAGGTTGCAAGACAATACATTACAATATAAAATACAAAGCAGATTTACACAAAATATACAAAATATTTGCATGTGAAGATGCAATGAGGTTATAATATATAAACAAACGAAGTAAGGGCTAGAAGTCAATATCCACCCACCATTAATTAAAACAATTGCACATGTCCGTCCGCATATCAGATATTCTTTTTTTAAAAGCAGCTAAGGAAATTAGCGCACCAATCTTAAGTCTAGACTGGAGTTCATTCCAGGACGAAGGACCATAGTAAGACAGACCCCTCTTTCCTGCTTCTGTCCTCATTCTTGGTACCTTAAAAAGTAGTACATCACTAGATCTTAATTGATATGTACTTTGAGTACGAACAAATTTTAAACAAATATAAGATTACCTAAGATACCTAAAGATACCTAAAATCGCTTTATAAATAAAAATGTACCAATGTCGCATCCTGCGCGATTTAAGTGACGGCCAATTTACCATATTGTATAAGATGCAATGATGTGTCAGATAGCCAGCATTTGTAATGAACCTGAGAGCCGCATGATAAAGAGGGTCTAGTATTGACAGAGTAGATGGACAAGCAAATTGATAAATGATATCCCCATAATCTATCTGAGACAGGAATAGTCCTGCAACCAGTCTTTTTCTTATAGTCCTAAAAAAGCAAGATTTTAATCTATATAAGAATGCCAGAGTGAATTTAAGTTTCATAGCGAGAGCTTCAATGTGTTTTTTAAAGGTAAAACCTTTATCAAGCCAGATACCCAAATACTTGTAAGTATCAACAAGTTCAATAGCTTCATCTTGGAGTGTCTTAATAGCAAGAACTGGGACTTTAGTACCTATGGGGGCAAATATCATTGCCTTCGTCTTTTTTGCATTTAAAAGTAGCTTCAAATCAAACAAGGCGGATTGTAATGAGGCGAAATCTGACTGCAAATTCGCACAGGCAGTCTCAGGTGTAGAGGCACAAGAATACATAATTGTGTCATCGGCATACAAATGATACTGTGAGTAATTAAATTCACTACAAACATTATTTATATAGATGATAAAAAGCAAAGGACCTAAAACTGATCCTTGTGGAACTCCCTTTTTTAGGACGACAGGCTCAGATGTTACATTCCCATGTCTTACAAATTGCATCCGTTCAGAGAGATAGCTGTGAAACCAATTTACAGCTCCATGACCAACACCAATATTCAACAGGGTTTTGATTAACATGAAGTGGTCCACTGTGTCAAAAGCCTTTGTGAGGTCAATGAACACAGCCATACAGAATAACTTTTTATCAATTGCCGCTTTTATATCATCGATAACTTTTAAGCAGGCAGAAACTGTGCTGTGGCCAGATCTAAAACCAGATTGCATGTTGTTAAGAATATTTTGTGAAACCAGAAAAGTTTTTAATTGATCAGACACTAAAATCTCCAAAACCTTAGCTAAAACCGAAAGATTTGAGATAGGTCTATAATTATTTGCATCACATGGATCCCCAGATTTTAGTAATGGTGTGACGTAAGCCTGCTTCCATGAAATGGGCACTGTATCTGTGCAAATGGACAGGTTAAAGATAAAAGTGAGTGGTTTCACTATAATTTCTGCTGCCATTTTTAACAAACCAGGATCAAGACCATCTGGCCCAGCTGCCTTCCTGGAATCAATGCTCTGTAAAACATGTAAAACTTTTGATTCCAAGAATGGCGTAAACTCAAGGATCGAAGAAGAAACAATATCAGCAACCACTTCCCCTGGTAGTGACTGGGATCTAGGTTCCGCCAGGAATAGATTTTTCCAAGATTCCTGCATGTTGGTTTCGCCATGGGGAATTTCACCTATTTCTACCTGGGAACTATGTTGAACAATAGAGGTTTCACCCAATGTTTTCTCAAAGATATGTCCTGCCTTTTCAAAGTGCTCATTAAAAGCATTTAGCATATCCCTCTGCTCTGTTATCACAGCATTTCCTATTTTCAACTGGTGAGGGAAGCCGTTAACTTTTTTATTTTGTAATGCTCTAATAGTTTTCCAGAATTTAGAATGGTCATGCAGACTAATTGACGTTTGTGCCAAATAGTATTCAGCTTTAGATTTTCTAATGAGCGCTGTACACTGATTTCTAAGAGTTCTAAAAAGACGCCAGTCGTTAGTACTCTGTGTTTTTCTAGCTATTGACCATTGATTATTTCTGGCATGAATTAGGTCAGCTATATCTTTAGAAAACCAAGGGTTGTCTCTGTTTTTTATCCTAAACTTCCTAATAGGGGCATGTTTATTTGCAAGCTTTAAGAAATGTTGCTGAAAAAAAGCTACAGCATCCTCAATAGTAGAAATCAATTCTATTTGAAGCCAATTCACTCTGGATAAATCTTGAAGGAAAGCTTGCTCCGAGAAATGCCTGAAACAACGTCTGAGAACAGTCCGACCTTCGGATTTGGGTAATTTTGTACTCCTAACATATGCAATAGCACAATGATCACTCATATCGTTTGGAAAAACTCCAACAGCAACATATTTATGTGCTGCATTTGTTAAAATAACATCAATGAGTGTATCTTTACCTGGCTGTAAAGGATTTACCATGTGAGCCAGGCTGTGGTTTGCAGTGCCTGCAGTTCCCTCTTGCTTTCCTCCTCTTTTCATTTCTCACTCTCAGATCAGTAAGTGTGATGAATTTAATTCAGTTGTAGGTTTTGTGTTCATGGTTACAAATGTCAGCTGCAGAAGTGATGCAAAGAACTGGACATTATAGACAGTCAGTCCATGTACATTTCTCATGCAGTTTGGAAAAGTATGGGATTTGATTCGAGTTATTTCCAAGTCTGGATAAGTATGAAAATCTGTTTTCAGACTATTGATCCTATTCAGTTTTCTTAAATATAAAATTAAGAATGTCTAAAAATGTATAATACAAGTAGAGTGCGAACACAATTGAAAGCGTTTTAGGTTTCTTATCATCATGCAAGCACATGTTATCACTTCAAGAAAACCAATGAAAAAAAAAATAGAGGAAAAGAATTACAGATGACTATAATTTTATATATACATAAAATATATACTCATGTAGTCTAGATGGAAATAGGGGTCCACGCGCACCCCCCGGCTTTTTTTATGCCACCTGATTTTTTTTAAATCCTTAAAGTGTCTATTTTCAGAATCTGCCAGGTACCAAGCTGAAATAATGTCCCAAAGGGTTCTTTTTTAACCCTTTGCTGCACCGGACCGGAACTCGAAAAATCAAAAAATGATATAGAAAGTGGCATAACATTAGAAGTAAACAACATACAGAGACAAATGAACACATTTTCCCATACAATTCTGACCCCAGGAATTTAATGGAATGGTTATTTTTGACATTTGATAACATATTGACCTTATTTCTGGACAAAAATAGCAAAAAATGGCCAAAGATGTGTAGAGGATCAACTATTTTTTTCGTTTTCTCAAGCGCATAGGGTGATTTTTTTTTCTTTTTCACAACCTGTTATTTCTTTATCATTCAAGTGTCTATTTTAAGATTAAATTGGGTACCAAGCTGAAATAATGTCCAAAATGCTTTATTTTTAACCCTTTGCACCAAACCCGAAAAATCTAAATATGATATAAAGTGGCATAACTTTTGATGTAAACAACTTACAGAGACAAATGGACACATTTTTCAATACAATTCTGACCCAGGAAAATTGTTATTTGTCATGTTTTACAACATCTTGACAATTTGTGGTCAAAAAGAGCAAAAAAAGTTCATTTGACAACATTTTTATTATACTTTAATTTAAAATAGCTTTACTTTTGAAGTAAACAAAACAAAGCAAATTTAGCAATTTTGAATGTTGGGGCTTTGCAGTTGGTGGCTGTTGGTTGGTACCTGCAGATCACCATCTCCCACTGCTCTCTCTTTTGGAAAAATTTCAGTAAGTATTTGAAACTATAATTAAGATATACCTTTGTAGTCATAACTTAAAGTGATTTTTCAACAGTTACTATAATCACAGGCTTTCGGAAATCGAATCTGTATTCTTGACTAGCAGTGTTGGTAGCTTAGTTGGTAGCTACTAGCTAAAGTTTTTTTTATTTTCAGGCTCAATACTTCATACATACATACCATGGGGAAAATTAAACATTGTAACACAGCAGAAGTGGCTCCAAAGAGGATTCATTCCCTAA
Source organism: Abramis brama (assembly GCF_963993115.1). Lineage (NCBI taxonomy): Eukaryota > Metazoa > Chordata > Actinopteri > Cypriniformes > Leuciscidae > Abramis > Abramis brama. The sequence continues at coordinate 21,889,843 of NC_139963.1, read as the reverse complement.
CATGTATTTTACATGTCTCAACTCTTTCTGAGTATGGTAATTTTACCACACTCAACACATGCAAGGGGGGGGGGCCAAGCGAGAAGCTATCATATCTACACAGTATACGAGATATGAGACTCTGTGAAGAAGTCAGTTCACCATACCACATGATGGATATTTGTGAACAGATTCCATTAACATTAGAGGACTTGGATACAACTGGCTATCACCAATACTGCTATAAAAGCTTTACAGGGAAAATAGATTGTTTACAAGTGTCAAAGGCTTCTACATCTGGTGAATCATTATCATTGAAAAGGGACTCTCTGCGCCATGTCAAATCTCTGTCAGTTCAATCTGAAGGAGCTCCAAGAAGGTGTTCCTTCTTGTTTCCCAATCAATGCATTTTCTGTGACAAAGCAAAATCCAAGTTCAAGGGCAAGACTGAAGAGCTTACAAAGTTTCAGAGTTGGAAACACAAGGAACCAGCCTGGAAAGTTATTGAACCTAGGGCACAGGAATTAAAGAAAGAGGCTCTTTATCGCAAGGTGCAGGGCAAGGACATTTTTGCAATGGAAGCAAAGTATCATCCATCATGCAGAAACAACAGCGTGGAAGGGAGAGGGCAGAAAAGGCAGGAGACAACATTGACAGCCTGCAGGCCCAGAAAATAGCAGCACATAACAAGTCATATTGTGTGGTAAAAGATTACATTATTAGGAATGTGATTGAATGCAAAGAGGTTGTCCAGCTAAGATCCATGTGCAACTTGTACATGAAGACATTGGAAAATCAAGGTTTTCCTGATCCTGAATACCGCAGTGAGAAATTGGCAAGACGGTTACAAGGAAACAAAGACATCTCTCATGAACTCACATTCTCCAAGGTGCAACAACGTGGGTGTATTAAGTCGAACCTCAATACAGCTCTAGCATTACTGTAGATGGAGCAGTTGGATGTGCATACAAACTTGGAACAGCTGACCAACTTCAAGCAGCAGCACTCACCCTCCATTCTCACATTATAAAGGCATTCAAAGAGTCAAAGGAGCTACCATGGCCCCTGACAGCACAGGAGCTAGATGCTGTGAAGATGGACGTGCTTCTTCCAGAGCATCTTGTACAATTTCTGAGCTCAGTGGTGACTGGGACACTTGATGGCGAAAAGTGCGAGAAGACACAGAGGCTGGTCTATTCAATTACACAAGATGTGTGTCGAGCAGCATCTAACAGCAAGTGGAAACTCCCAAAGCACATCCTCCTATGTGCTACACTTCGACACCTCTATCGAAGCAAACAGGTGAGTTACACTGTAAAAAGTGAACAGTTGGATCAACTTAAAAAAAATACTTCAATTGGTAACACCTAAAGAAATTAAGTTTTCTCAACTTAAATTATCACGTTTTTCACGATAAAATGTGATAATTTAAGTTGAGAAAACTTAATTTCTTTAGGTGTTACCAATTGAAGTAATTTTTTTAAGTTGATCCAACGGTTCACTTTTTACAGTGTATAAGTTAATTTACTGCTTTCGAGGTCCTACATTGTCAATGCTGAACTCTTTTTGATACAGGTATTTGATTTTGATATTTACTAAAGCAATTTTCTGTCTTTGTAGCTCACAACCATCCTTTCATGACTAGGACACTCAGAAACATATGACTTCAGTATGGAACTTGAGACAGCAATGGCCAAGGCTTTTGATGACGTTTCCACCCACCTGACCCCTCAAATCATCACCGGCGAGGGAAACACTGTTTTTCACAGCGAGTGGGACAACCTGAACAGAATCACAACCAATGTTCATGGCTCAAATGTTGTAAACAGCACCAGGGGAATCATGATTCAAGAGGTGAAGGAGAGCCATGTGAGCACCAAGAAGAGGACACTTCCTCTCTATGACAGGTCATCCAAGATGAGAAGCCTTAAGATCACGCCTCCTGAAACGTTCCCAGAGCTGGCATTCAAAAGAGCTGGCCCCAAATTCCCCAACAATGCCAACTTTACCCCTCCTGCTGAGAACCAAGTGTCATATGATGCCTCAATGTTGCAGTACAACACCCATCTCCTCTGCAGATGGTTAAGCAGCCAGGGCAAGCAGCAGGTGCCTGGATTTGGAGGTTTTATTTCAAGCACAGGGAAAGTGCCTTCTAGGAAATCTACAATTGACTTTTACACCCCCATCAACCAGCCCATTACAGACAATGCAGTAGTGTATGAGATACTCAAGAGGTCCGAGTCAGCAACGGAGGAGGTTGGACAGCCATACACTATCAACACGTTTGACCTGGGAGTGGTCATGAAGGCCTGTCCTATAGTATGGAAGTATGGGGAGGAATTCAGTAAGCATGTGATCCTCGTTGGCAAGTTCCATACGGCCATGAATTACATGGGCAAGCTCACTGGGCACAAGTGTCTTGGAGCTGGCTACGCGGAGATCCTCATAGAAGCTGGCCACGCAACCAGTGGTTGCCTGAAAAACATTCTGAGCGGCAAATCATACGCCAAGACTCTCTTCAGTCTGAGGGCGGTCACAGAGGCACTTGAACGGTTACTCATCAATGTTTTCCTGGAGGATGAGAAACCAGACATCCCACATGAGACCCTCATCAACCTCATCCACTGCTGCACTTGCGAGAACCTTGACTCCACTCTGAAGAATCCCTCACTCCTCAACCTGATTAATCAGAACAAGCAATACCAAGACAAGGTACGCAAGGGCCATCTGGGCAAAACAGGCATGTTCTGGCTCTCCATGATGGATCATGCAAGGCTGGTCTTCATGATGGATTTTGCAGTGAAAACCAACAACTTTGAGCTCTTCCACCGCTGCAATGGTGCCATGGCAGATCTCATCTTTGCATATAATGGCCACAACTACTCCAGGTAATCTATGCAATCATTCCCTTAATACAAAATATAAAAATAAGTAAGTGGGAGCTTACTTGAAGTATAAACTTTATTTATTATTCATTTCCTACAGGTACCTGACTTGGTTTGAGGCCTTTCTAACAAACATTGACCTCTCTCATCCTGGTGCTCTTGATTACATCAAGCACGGAGCCATATCAGTCGCAAGATCTCTGATCCCAGGGGCTCTTGCAGGGGCTCTTGATGGCAATTTTGCCAAAACAAATAAGGCCACCATCCTTCACCATCTGCTGAAGGACAGGGATGAAGAAGTAACTTACCCCAAGGATGCCCTCTACATACAGGATGGCAATGCCCTCTTCCACATGATGTCCAACCTCCCACCAACCTGTGGAGAGATTTGCATACAGCTCCTGGACCTAATGGTTGCCAAGCACCATTTTGTGTTCTCCACAGATTGCTACCAGCCAGATTCCATCAAAGCCCAGGAGAAGCTCAGGCGTGGCTTTACTGAGAAGTATATAATTGACGGTCCAAATACCCGGAAGCCCTATGACTTTAAGTCATTCCTTGGTAATGAGCTGAACAAGAAGCAGCTATGTGACCTGCTTCTCAAGGTCTGGGGGAGCAATGAGGCAGCATCCCAGATTGAAAAGATTATGAAAGCAGTCGTGTGTGTTAACGGGAAATCCTATGACCTAACACCAACAAATGGAAAGGTAAGTTGACAGAAGTCTTAAGCAGTCACACAATGCTTTGAAAAAAATATTTAGGCTCTACAATAATAGGTAGACCAAATGGCTCTGGAAGTGTGAATATTCTCGACTTCACACATGTACAATTGCAGACCATATTTGGGCTCTTAAACATTTGAAGTCATGCAGTTGTTGTCTTATGTATTAATTGTTACATTATGTAGTAGTATTTATTTTCTTTATTTGTTACAGGTCCAGACTTCTGAGATCTATGCACTGTGGTCCAACCAGGAGGAGACAGACAGCCGCATTGTCCTGTATCTCCATCAGGCTGTCAAATGGGGGTACAAGTCCTGTGTGGTGAGGACACCTGACACAGACATTCTGATGATCCTCTACCATGCCAGCAAGATCAACCTCTCAATCTACCTTGACCATGGCTCTGGCAAACATCGCATACTCATAAATGTGACGGAACTGTCTGAATCACTGGGCCCTGACTACTGTAGCACTCTGCTGGGATTCTATGTCTTTACTGGGGAGGACTGTACCAGCGCTTTTAAAGGCAAAGGAAAGGTGAATCCCCTGAAGAAGCTACAGCAGAGTCCTAAACTCCACAATGCTTTCAGGCAGCTTGGTGCAGACTGGCTGGTCAAAGATGAGCTTCAACGGGAGATGGAGAGCTTCACGTGCATCATGTATGGCCAAGCACGGATGACATCAGTTGACGCAGTACGAGCCAAGATGCTGAGAAAAATGGTCGGTGCTGACAAAGTCCTGGACTCAAAGTCAAAAGTAGACCTGGAACACCTGCCACCCCCCAAAGTCTGTCTCATCCCACATGTACAGAGAGCCAACTACAGAGTTGCCTGCTATAAGAGAGCAGACGAGGCAATAATCGAGAGCCCCAAACCATATGATCCAGGCATGGGCTGGGAGAAGACAGGAGAGGAGGAGGTGTTGGAACCTGTTTGGACAATTGGACCCATCCTCCCTCCTTCTCTTGTTGAGGTACTGGCTCAGAGAGCAGAGTCAGAAGAGCAGGCAGCTGGTTCCAACAACAACAACAACAACTTGTCTGTGGGTGAAGAGGATGGAGAGTATGAACATAATGATGAGGATGAAGTGCTGGTAGAAATAGACTTAGAAGATCTCTTCAGTGATGATGAGGAAGATGAGTAGTTTAGGTCAACTTTTATTATTTATTATTTTTTGGCCATAAATAATAATAAAAAAAACAGTCAATATGTTGTCAAATGTCAAACATAACCATTCCATTAAATTTCTGGGGTCAGAATTGTATTGAAAAATGTGTCCATTTGTCTCTGTAAGTTGTTTACATCAAAAGTTATGCCACTTTATATCATATTTAGATTTTTCGGGTTTGGTGCAAAGGGTTAAAAATAAAACATTTTGGACATTATTTCAGCTTGGTACCCAATTTAATCTTAAAATAGACACTTGAATGATAAAGAAATAACAGGTTGTGAAAAAAAAAAAAAAAAAAATCACCCTATGTGCTTGAGAAAATTAAAAAATAGTTGATCCTCTACACATCTTTGGCCATTTTTTGCTATTTTTGTCCAGAAATAAGGTCAATATGTTGTCAAATGTCAAAAATAACCATTCCATTAAATTCCTGGGATCAGAATTGTATGGGAAAATGTGTTCATTTGTCTCTATATGTTGTTTACTTCTAATGTTATGCCACTTTCTATATAATTTTTTGATTTTTCGGGTTCCGGTCCGGTGCAGCAAAGGGTTAAAAAAGAACCCTTTGGGACATTATTTTAGCTTGGTACCTGGCAGATTCTGAAAATAGACACTTTAAGGATTTAAAAAAAATCAGGTGGCATAAAAAAAGCCGGGAGGTGCGCGTGGACCCCTATTTCCATCTAGACTAATGTCAAAATGTCAAATTTCCAAACCTATCTGTAGATTTTTCAGACCACATAAATTGTCATATGTCATTTGTTATATATTTATACCAAGTATATAACAAATATAATGCTGAAAATAAAACTGTCTGGACAATTTATGTTAAATATGGTCTGAAATATTTACAGAGAGGTTTGGAAATTTCACATTTTGACATGAAAAATGTGTAGGAACCTTGAAGTTAACATTACTATACTGAAAAAGTTTGGGGTCAGTAAGTTTTGTTTTATTTTAAACACTTTTAATCACCAAGGCAAGGATGCATCAAATTGATCAAAAGTGACAAGACGTTAATAATGTTACAAAAAGATTATATTACAAATAAATGCTGTTCTTTTGAACTTTCTATTCATTAAAGAAAATCCTGAAAAAATGGTTTCCACAAAACAAAAAGGCAGCACAATTGTTTTCAACACTGATAACCAGAAATTTTTGTTGAGCAGCAAATCATCATATTAGTTTGAAGGATCATGTGACACTGAAGACGAAATTATGCTGAAAATTGTCACCATCACAGAAATAAGTAAATTTAAATATTAAAATAGAAAACAGTTATTTGAAGTCATAATATTTAACAGTCATGTCATCCATTACTGTTTACTGTATTTAAAAAATAAAATAAAAAGCCTTGGTGAGCATAAGAGATTTTTCAATAACATTAAAAAACTTCCTGAACAGAAGTGCATAAGCAGTGGCCTCAAAGTATTTGTACACTTACTAAATCACTCTTACCCCCGTTTCACAGACAAGTAGTCCCAGACTAAAATGCATGTTTGAGCAGTTTTAACTGAAAGCAACTGATATTAAAATATGTCAGTGCCATTATTGGTCTCAAGATGCAAAAAAAAAATATTTGCACATTTATAAAAAGCTACTTAAATGCCCTAATTGAACTAAGGCCTAATCCTGGCTTAATCTAAGCCTTGTCTGTGAAACCAGGCCTTGATGTATAAATGTCATTTATAATTTACAAATCTGACAAACTCAGTGGGACGCATTTATTAAATACGTGATAAACTACACTTGTGAGCAGTAGTTAAGAGTAATTCTCAGAAAGAGAAGTTCTGAGAAAACTCAGGTCTCACATCATTTGTTTGATATTTTGTTAGTCACAATCAGAAGAGGACAGACAAGGTTAGTGAACAATACAAGTTTAAGTAGTGCAGAGGGAAGAGCAATGCAGGGAAGGTGTGCAAACGCAATGATCGTTGAACTGATGATGACTTAGCTCGACAGTAATGATGTCTCTTGTTGCAGGCAGAAGACGGGAAGAACCAGGGTAACGTAGATCAGTGATGACGGGAAGAACGGGACTTCAGGCAAGTAGGCTTCAGATGAGGGCATCTGGGAGTCTTCATCCGGAGGGTGAGCAGTGCATGTAGACTCCAGGGCAATGCCAGCAGCTTGAGAGACCAGGGCGGAGCAGGCTGTGCAGGCGGCCAGGGCGGAGACGACCCTTCAGGCGGCCATGGCAGATTCCGTGATTTCCGTGGGAGCTTGGACTGGCCACTTTGGCTGAGGAAAAGAGGACCGCTCAGACGGTGTGGCGTCGGCGGCCATCCTGGCTGAGGGCTCAGGCGGCAGCCATCTTTGCCGAGGGCTCAGGCGTGGTGGTGGCCATCTTGGCCGGAGACAAGGGCTCAGGCGTGACAGCCAACTTGGGCGAGAGCTCCCGGGTTGGAGCCAATGCGTGTGCTGCCCAAATACACAGAGCTGAGGCGACTATCACAAGTGCTGTATCATCCGGAACCGTCTCAGGTGCAGCGGCCACCTTGTCCGAAGACACAGGAACGGTTGACCTGGCGTGAACATTCTCTGGCTAGGCGGGACTGACGTGAAGAGGCTCAGGCTGGGCGGGATCGACGGGACGAGACTCTGGAAGGGGGGCGGCCATGAAGGGACGAGGCTCTGGAACAGTGGCGGCCATCTTGAAAGGAGGCTCTTGGCTGAACCCTGTCGGGGAGCATGGTTTCCGTACTGGTGTATAAGGGTGAGGTCACTGCAAGTGGCTCAGTGACTGAAGGTGACAAACTCCATGATGTATTCCTCCAGGCTTCTGCCATTTTGGAAAATAAAAACTGTTGTACCTTCCATAATCCTTCTATTCAAAGGGCCAACATTTATAGAAGCAATTTCCAAGCTTCTCATCTTTATGGTCTGGTCTTCTGTCACAATCAGAAGAGGACAGACAAGGTTAGTGAACAATATAAAAGTTTATTAAGTAGTGCAGAGGGAAGAGCAATGCAGGGAAGGTATGCAGACACGATGAATGATGATCATTGAACTGATGATGACTTAGCTTGACAGTAATGATGTCTCTTGTCGCAGGTAGAAGAAGACAGGAAGAACCAGGGTAACATAGATCAGCAATGACAAGAAGACCGGGACTTCAAGCAAGTATGCTTCAGATGAGGGACACTCAGGTGAGTAGTCTGTGGCACAAGACCAGACAAGGGAGTGCAGGAGAAGTGTCTCTTTATAGGGAGTGCTGATGATGAAGAGCAGGTGCTGATGTAATTAGGTGATGGCTGATGGTGCAGGTGGGAAACATGAGGGATGCTGGGAAGTGAAGTGCGGTTGAGGTGACAGAGCTGTTGACCATGACAGTTATCTATTCAGACATTTTAAGTATGGTTTAAGCATATAAATATTTTTAAGGCCATTGTAAGTGAACTATATTTCGATGCAGTATGTCTCTCACCAGCAAATATGACAACAACAAAAAAGGTCACCAGATGATCATTGAGATATTTAGTCAATGAACAAAAAGTGATCAAGCTAACACAAATCATAAAATCTTGGTCCTGTATGTTCCATGATGGCCATCAGCTATATATTAAGAGTATTACACTGATAATTATTAATATATTCTGAATTATTATTAGCAGAATCTTGACTGCCATGTGCCACAACACCAGGGTATGTTGAATTGAGTTTTGAATAGTTTTTTTAAATTTTCAGTTTGTTTGTTTTTTGTGCAAAAGTTTATAAAATGTTTTTTGGAGAGAAAGGGCAGAAGCAGAGTTATAATTTTGTCTCCACATGCTTGCAGACGCTGCATGAGACAATATAAATCTCACCCTCTGTTTGCGTATGGTGTGGCTGGTTTGTTTGAGTAATGAGGTAATTAACTCAATCACGACACTCAGACAGATGATGAATTTTGTTAATGCTTCTCCTTTGTTCTCCACTCATTTCTGAGCAGGTCTTTTTCCTCTACATTAACCCGACATGTGCACACAAACACACACACACTGCATCTTCTTTGTTGCAGCCATGCAAATGGGCCAGAGAGAGGAACCTGTTACTAAGTGGAACTGCAACGGGAAAACAAGGTATAACAGAGGCGGTTTCTTATTCGCTGTGCTTACAAGGTCAACATGCTATTGTTCATTGGGGCAAAGTGCAGCATTGTGCAACAGTCTGGGAGTCAATTGCAGATCACTGACACTATATTTACCTCAAACACAGAGATAATGGCAGGCTGTCGGGCTGTTTTCACACTTGGCTCGATTGCTTGGTCTGAACCAGATTTCAGTTCCACTCCCATCCTTCAGCAGGCGTCTTTTCACGTTGCACTTTTGGGTCTGAACCACATTACGCTTGTGTCATCGACCTGAGCACCATGGCTGTTTATCACTGTAGGAGGAAAATAGCAGATTCACTCAGTTATTATTATTTTTATTTATTTTTATTTTTGTATGTTTGCACACATAATGGCACATATATCTGTTAAGAAATGCAATACCAATGCTGTAAAGACAGCAATACTGTATCCTCTCTGGAGGCAATTTACTCAGACACAAGCAGCTATGAGAAATTCATTATATAAAATAAGTGTGACATGTGAAGTGTGATGCTATTTATATGCCATCAATAACAGTTTGAACTGATTGCAAGCTGTACCAAAGTTAACATGAGCCATAATCCAGACTTCTAATGTTCTGATGTCAATGACCCTTTCAATACTGCTTACATACTGTTTATAATCTATATAAATCAGAATATAAGCACTGCCTTTATACAACTGAATGCTCAAGTATTACTTACATTTCCAAAGGTCAACAGCTAATGAAAACAGGTCAGATTTCACATGGGATCTGAACCAACAGACGAGGGGAAAAATAAACTCCACACATGTCCTATTGTCTTTGAACACCAGCCACAACAATTTTCCCTTTTTTTCTATGAAAACAGCAAACAAAAATTATTCAGATTTTAGTTTAAACAGCCACATACTTTTTCATATAAAATATAATTTATAATTATATCACCGTTCATAAAAGCACTAAATCTAACATTATATCCAGATTGTTCAGTCCTGCGAAAAGCAAGTGCTGTCAAACTTCTTCAAATACTTGAGGCATTGTTTGAGGTTCATCTGGTGAAACCCGTTGGAAAATCTTCAGGCAATTTCAAAAGGTCAGGGGCCGTATTTACAAAACATCTTGAGGATAAAAGTAGCTCCTAGCTTTATGATTTAAGAGAAACTATTAGAGGTAAGGTTCTGGCTGCAACCGTAATCGCCTACTCTCTAGAGTAGGTATTTATTTTGAATAAGTAATTACTTCAACTTCTAAAAAAAGTAGTTCTATACAGTAGCCTATATAAGTGTGTGTGTATGAATGTAATCTGGACATACATCTACCATGCTTTCATTATCATGCGACCTACCAGCATCAGTTGCATCCATTCACTGTCATACACAAATCCTCCCCCGTGGCCTCATGGGATAGTAAAGTGTCCCTCATATGCACACTTCATAATCTCACTGGAAGTAGGTCATCCAGGTAGTTTTTGCCTATACTCTTTTATGAGTAGTCTACTGTGAATTCGGACATATTCTTTTGTTACATACTGTTTTTACCTACTAGATGCAGCCGAAATGTTTTGTGAATATGGCCCCAATTGACCCTTTTCACATTTTCAGGTTTCTCAGAAGCGGAAGTTGTCATAGTTTGGTAAACTTCTATAGTGGTGAATTAGAGACTAGCCTACAATTAATTTTTTTTTTCGTGTTCCCATTTGCTCAAATAACAAAAGAAAAACTCCACAATAGTTTTTTCGCAACTTTCAAAAGAGGAAAAAATAGAGTGAGATTGATAACGGCAGTCGGAAGAGAGAAAGATGTAGATTTTACCGTCACTCCCACAGCCAAACACCCTCACAGCATAGGTTTTTATTTTTTTTTAATGCAAAGGTAATATTATACAAAGTAGCCTATAGTGTTAAAATATACGTTAAAATACAATTTTTTAAAAAATATTAAAAAAAAAACTTTACCGAATTTACGATGTTGATGTTTGTTCTCTGAAGAACCTTTTTTTTTTTTTTTTTTTTAGTTACACAATTATTAGGAAAAGATTTTTAGACAGTTAAATGTTGCAATTTTTAAATAAACATTAGGATATTTGAGGCATCTTCGAAGTGTAACGAGGAACAACAAACATATTTTCCTCTTTCAAGTGCGCACGTAAAACTACAACTCCCAGGATGCACCACTCGTGTACTAAGAGGCACGTACTTTCCGTCGGAATTGGCGGGTTGCTGGAGGCAGCTTTCGTGTACTGTAGCATTCCCTTTTGTCTGAGCAGTCAAAGAACCTCGATAAAATAATAGCAAACTCTTTCCCCAGTCGACAGATTTCAAACGTTTGTCGACACTTAAAGCAGCTCTATCCGCAGACAACCACCTTATTTGGTGTTATTTCGCCCTTAATTCCGTAATTCACAGGTAAGTGGCGCTGCATGCAGATTGTAAAACATACTATATGTTTGTACTAAGGACTGTGATTTCTTTTTTTTCTTCTTTTTTTATAATTAACAGGCAGATATTTTGAGTACTTTAAGCAACTAATTGCTCTTGAATAATATCTAACGTTAGTCATATTTTGAGACATTTTGGTTAGTTTTCTACTCGGATCCAGGTCAACATGGTAGAAGTGAGCGACCATGCTTCTGCAGCATTAGCCACCAGGCTAGTCCGTTTCTCGGGTTTTAGGGCCATTTTGGGGTTTATACAGTTTTTAAAAAATGTGTATTGGAACGTTTTGTGCATGTATTTATCGGACAGCTTAAACGTTGTTGGTGTCATGGTAGCTTTTGGACCTAAAAATTGTACGGGCAAAGGGGTCTGTCCAGCTAGCTACCCATCTCCGCGCGAGACAGAAACGCCTTTCTCGCACACTCCTTGCGTTAAAGGAACTCGGGAACACACTCTCCCCATTTTTTTCCTTCATTTCTTTTTTTAAGAGATCTACATGGAGTTTGCTCAGTTGCATTGCTACCTTAAAATGTAACACTTGGCCTCACTGGTTAGTCTTTGTTGCTATTGCAGCTTGAAGGAAATGGGCCGAACATTCTGGCAAAGCGTCTGCGCGTGCACGTCGGAAGTTGAATCGAGTATTTTTCTGCGCGCGAGTTGCGCTGGTCCTCACAAAGTTTATTATAAAAATATAAATAAAATAATGATGCACATGATCTGCTTTTATTTAGAAGTGAAGAGGTACGATCAATTGTTAAGAAGATAAATATGATTAACGTTACATTAATGCGATTTAATTTTTTTCAAAAAGTGTCCCATGCTCTTGGTTTGGACCTTAATTTGTTAGGTTTTTCTGTTTTTACGCCCTTTAAGTTGACGACATAGTGCTTCAGCCTGGTGAGTGTTTGCTGATAGCCCCATAAAAGCAAAACACGTGTGTATTGTTTTTCTGTTAAATCATCTGTTAAACAGGGGATGGGGACATCTAATAAAAAAAAAAATACTTTGAGTTGTTGGTGCAGGTCGTTTGCCTCAAGATATTGTATGCAAATTTACGAACTTCAAGCCAGGAATTTGTTGCGTTTATTTCGGTTTAAATTTGTAACATTGCAACCTGTTGCTGTGTTTATTTTTTATTTTTTTCATGACATTGAGTCACATTTGAGTTAATTTTACCCCAAATTGACAAAAAACACCAAAGGTATTAAAGGGGTCCTATTATGCTTTTAGTTAGTGTGTTAGAGGTAATTAGTAACAACTTAGAGCTTGACAAATACTGCACTAAACCATCAGCCTGATATCTCCAAATAAGCTTGCCTTTAACTTTCATAGTGTTCAACCAAGGGAAAAAAGGCTTCTAAGGGGGTGTTTGGCTCGAGGTCATGGTGCAAAGGACCCTAAGTTGATTTTACTCCGAACCATCCCTTTAAGTCTTACTAGTTTAAACATTCAAGTGATTTTAAACCATACAGTAGGCCTACTCGCGCACTCTCTGAGAGATGTTTTTCTCTGCGTGCATTAGAGTAAATTAAGCCGCCTCACAAACATTATTGTTATTGCAAGTAACAATTTATTTTTCGCGGATTATCACTTTCGCTTTAACAGTCGAAAACACGCAAAATTGTCAAAATTCTGGTCTTGGTGAGTATACTCTAAACATAGTTGGTTATGTCTTAATTAAACATAAAACGTATGTGACAATATAATGAACACTGGATCCGTGCACTTGCTCTTAAAGGGATAGTTCACCCAAAAATGAAAATTAGCCCATGATTTACTCAACCTCAAGCCATCCTTGGTGTATATGACATTCTTCTTTCAGACGAATACAATTGGAGTTATATAAAAAAATGTCCTGGCTCTTCCAAGCTTTATAATGGCAGTGAATGGTTGTTTCTGTTTTGAAGTCCATCAAAGTGCATCCATCCATAAAAGTCCTCCACACGGCTCAGGGGGGTTAATTAAGATTAATTCTGAAAGAAGAAAGTCATATACACCTAGGATGGCTTGAGGGTGAGTAAATCATGGGGTAATTTTCATTTTTGGGTGAACTAACCCTTTAAAGTGACAGCAGCCGTGGCTCTCATTAATTTTGTTTTCAAAACAACAAAAGATAGCTTTAATTTTAAGGAATCAGGATTAATATCCTATTTTATTTTATTTAGTCAGGACTAAAATACTACCCAGTGTTATTTTACATTTGATTACTTTCTGAATACTAGTGTTAGACCTATCCAAAAAGTTTTCTCTTTATTGGTATCTTTATTCTATTGTATTTATTTGAGCTACTTTTTTCAATTTTAATTCAAAGATTGAAATCAAGCTTCCTTGCGTTGTTTAAATTCTTAACAAAATTACCCCATTGTAAAAATGCAATGAGTGAGTAAACATTTAGGTGAGATAAATGTAATTTTTAAAAAATTCCCCACATAAGAATCACCTAGGGGGGGATTTCCCTCCCATTTTCCAAAACGAAATTCAGGTCCTGCATGTTAATTGCCATCAACTTGCACATCAACTTACTCAAATGTTGATCACATTTATCCTCATATATCTCATCCAAGTTCTGAGAAACAGAAATGATTAATTCATTGCTTAGCTGGGTCTTCAGGCTATGCAGTATGTTAGTTCACCTCACCTCCCTATCAGAGTCGTTCGCTCTTTTGTCGCGTCACATCCCCATAGGCTGAAGCTAAGCTGTACCGGAAACACAAATGATTAGTTCACCGTCCGAGTCATCCGTTCATCACGAGTTATGGAAAAGAACCGTCATGACTCTAATTTATAAATTACAAGCAATTTGAGTCCAAAAATGCATCAATGCACGTAACTGTAAAACATTTAGCCATGGGCTTTTATAGGGAAGGTTGGGAATTGACAATTTTTTGTATCCATATAGCAGTAACGTGACGAAAGAACATACGACTTGACTTGAGAGGTGAAATAATCATTTCTGTTTCCTGTACAGAATCTATGGCATGTTGCGCATGCACGGTCAACACAGAAGGAACGAATCACTCTGAGGCAACTCACTGTTCCTGAGTCATATTAAAGATTTGTTCAAAATGAACGAATCGTTCATGATTGACCCATCACTACTTGAACCACGAAATTTTGGCCTAAAAGATCGATTCTTTGGATTTAAGAATCGATATTGGCTAATCAAAATGAGAATGAAGGAAAATTGTGTAATCAATATTTTTAACCCAGCCCTAATGAAAATATCACAAAAAAACCTAATCGTCCTAAAAATAGGTTTCATTACACAAGATATTTTCAGTCTGACCTGGATGCGTTTTTGTAAGATTAACCCAAAATGCATACCTGTAATAAATGTTTTTTTTGAATTGCAAAGCAATTCAGAGGGAGCTGTGCACTACAAAATGCTGTATTTGTTAGAGCCAGCAAACTGTTATTCACAGTGCTGTATAATTTTATTTCCTGCCTTGTTGTTCTTTCCCTGATATCACCTGACCCCCCCCCCCCCATCCCGTCTAATTCACACTTTCACTCTGTTCAGCACTGTTGACGTTGACAAGGAACCGGAAGGTTCCGCAGAGCCTCCCCCCTTCATGACGAGCATGAGCCAACCAACAGAGACAGCTGTCAGTGATGCTCCCAGCGTCACCGAAGGTGTCTCACAACTTTCTCCTTCACTGCTATTTTTCTTTCAAATGTGTGGGAAGGAGGGTTTATTTCCAGACGTTGTTTCTGTCTTATAAACAAGCCTTGAAATTATTTTTTTATTATTATTGAATCACGGGTTGTTGGTAACTGTCTGTTTTCATGACCACTGTTTCATCTGCCATGTGATCCATTATTTGTCACTCACTAATAGAGGTGCTTCTGCTGGTGATTTATAAGGTCAGAGGTGCGATTCTGGTCTGGTGCACAAAAGACAGAATGAGCATTTCAAAGTGAAGAAATTTGGGAAGCATTTTACATTAAGGTCTCATTTGTTCGTAACATTTTTAAAATCAAGTTTATTACTAATTGAATTGTAGTATTCTAACTGGCAAGTTGTATCTGTTAACATTAGTTAATGCACTGTGACCTAACTAACTTGAATTTTTAACAAGGATTAACATTAACAAGGGTTTATAAATGCTGTTCATGGCTAATGCATTGGCTAATACATTAACAAATGAGACCAAATTGTAAAATGTTACTGAAATTTTAGGCTGCATTACCCTTATTTGTGATTGATTAGTTAGGCATTTGTTCTCCACATTAGCTGTTATCTACTATGGTATATTCAATTGTGTAATGGATGTTGATATTAATGGAGTTGAATTGCCTCCGACACTGATATAATCAAGATATTGGTTTAATGATGACGAATTACATTTTCATTAATTAATATTTTGGTCAGAAAATATGCATTACTGTTCAAGAGTTTGAGGTCAGTAAGATTTTTATTTTATTTGTTTAAAGAAATTCATGCTTTTATTCAGCAAGGATTGATTAAATTTATCAAAATAGTCAGTAAAGAAATTTGTAATGTTGCAAAAGATTTCTATTACAAATAAATGCTGTTTTGTAAGCTTCCTATTCATCAAATAATCCTGAAGACATTATCAATGTTCTCAAAAAAAATATTAAAGCAGCATAACTGTTTTCAACATTGATAACAATAAATGTTTCTTAAGCATCAAATCATCATATTAAAATAATTTCTGAAGAATCATGTGACTTGAAGACTTGAGAAATGATGCTGTAAATTCAGCTTTGCCATCACAGGAAGAAATAACATTTTAAAATATATTACAATAGAAAAAAAAGTATTTTTCACAAAATTTTAATGTATTTTAATGCAGACTTGATGAGCATAAGAGACTTCTTTCAAAAACAATAATAAAAAAAAAAAAATCTTACTGACCCCCAAATATTTGATGCCAATGTCTTTTGATTAATTGGTCGTTTACTAGCCCTGAGAAGTTGTGAAATGAGTGTCAAGTGGTTATGGTTCTAGTTCAAACTGGTATCTGCCCTGCTTGATTGTGATGCTAACATTGTGATTATGCTGATTCTTAACAAGTGAAAGTTTGAACAGCTTAAAGGAATAGTTCACCCAAAAATGAACTTATCATGTACTCACTCACCATCATGTTGTTCTAAACCTGTATGAATTTCTTTCTTCTGCTGAACACCAAAGAGGATATTTTGAAGAATATGGGCAACCAAACAGTTAATGGACCCCATTGACTTCCATAGTACTGTTAAGTTACAGACATTCTTCAAAATATCCTCTCTTGTGTCCAGCAGAAGAAATTCATGCAGAATTTTCATTTTTGGGAGAACTGTCCCTTTAAGGTGTGTCTGTTACACTGTTATATATCAGATGACATGAGGGTTAGTATCTGACTTTTTTACTAATTTAGATTTTTTGATGAATTATCTAATTGCTGGACAATGAATCTGAAACCCTAAAACATCTTTTGATAACTATTCTGAATGATTTTAGTTACTGATCTAGGTCTCAATAGCAAGAATTTATCACTAAGAGCTGCGGTTTTATACTGCAGTCAAAATGTCTCTAATTTTGACACTCTGCTCTATACAGCAACATTTGTCTAATGTTGGTAGACAGACTTTTTTGACCTTGGCCTACCTTTCAAATAATTTCTCTTCCTCTTTGCGCACGACCCACTGCCATTGAAGTACCACTGTTTGTATTTGTTCTGCTCAGCCCCATAGTGTCTGTTTCAAGTTCAACTTGCATCATATTTTAACTGTTTGAATACTTAAGATTTTTTTTCCCACAGAAAAGACTGACCCTCTTTTCTGCCCTCTTCTTTCTCCACAGACGAGAAGCTGGCGGCCACCGCTGGAAAGAAGCTGAACAAGAAGAAGGTGGAGGAGGTTGTAGAGGAAGAGGAAGAATATGTGGTGGAGAAAGTCCTGGACAGACGGGTGGTGAAGGGCAGAGTGGAGTTCCTGCTTAAATGGAAGGGCTTCTCAGAGTAAGTTACTAATATCAGCTAGTATTAGTATCAACTAATATTCCACTAAAATGCATTCATGTAAGGCATGGAACTGGATTCCTAGCAAACGTGTTGGCAATTTTATCATTATATAAAGAACTCGGGAAGAAAAAATGGTTTTCTAATAAATATGTCATTGAGATGCCATTAAGATGCTAAACAGTAACAAATGATTGTTACCTACTTGTACACTTTATCTCCACTGTGTTGCACTCTTTTTTTTTTTTTTTTTTTTTCTTCACGATACAGTGTAATGACGCATGTTTGTATTGTTTATACTCGGTGTATATTTTATGTGGTACGTTGTAAGTGTGTGTCGCAGTGACTGCAGCCCAAGACAAATTTCCCCCCTGGGGGACATTAAAGTATATTGTATATTTTATCTTTTATCTTTATCTTATGTACTTTTGGTTTCGGTTAGTGGAGCAGCCCTTCCTCCAAAGAAAAAGATGGCATTCAAATCTGTCAATTGATTGAGAAATGATTTCCTTTTCTGTAGAGAAGACAACACATGGGAACCAGAGGACAACCTGGACTGTCCTGATCTCATTGCAGAGTACATGCTAAAACATAAACCTGTGAGTGATGAGAAGAAAGATTCTAGCGGAAAGAGGAAAGGAGAATCTGACACAGATGGTGGAGAAGACAGCCGGCCTAAAAAGAGGAAAGATGAGGTTAGACTTAATCATTCCATTTAATGAATAATCTTTTATAGACTTTTTGGTTTACAAATGTTGTTTCTAAACAAATTTTGTATACAAATTGGCATATGCAGTGTTTGCTACAGGATTTTATGAGACTATAGGGGGTGGACCTCGGCCCTTGTTAGGGGGTCCGGAGCCAAGTTAAATTCAACAATCTAGTGCACTTTGAGAGTTCAAAATTAAGAGCTCCAACCCATGTTCAGTGTGCAAATTAAACAAAGACAAAGTCTGTGAACTGACTTGTACCTAAACTTTAAAGGGGACTCAAACCTTTTTTTTTATTTTTTTTTATTTTATATAGTGTCTCAGTCTACTTTACATTCACACGGGTGTTTTTAGGAAGCCAAACAATTAGAATATAACAATAATAATAATAATTTTATATTATTTTTATTCCTTTGACAGTAATAGCCATATATTGTAACAGGCACTGTAAAATAAATGATTTCATATGTATATTATTTTACTTTAAGCTACAGTAGGGAAATTACAATACTTTTGTCCTAATTTCTATACTTACAAGAGAGAAACCCTCAAGCTTTTATTTTGATGGAAACTGCAGTTGAGCTTTTATTTCAGCTGAAAATGCAGTTTCTGTGAAAACAGGTTTACATTACAAATCTAGTGAAATGCTGTAATCTTCCCATAATAATGTTGGAAATTATGCAATTGTGAAAATAACTAACTGGTGCCCGTGTAAACTCTCAGCACATGCAGCAATGGAGTTCACTGCATTCATTCACTGTAAACTAAGCTGTTCTGAGACACGTAAAACACCAGATCACAAACTGACGCATGAGCAAAGTGCACACTTTGCTTTAAAAACACGCAGCACAAACAGATTATATACTTGTTTAATTAAGTCAGTCTTTTGCGATTTGATGAGGGCACAAAGCCATATCACACATTCGATTTAAGTTTGACAGATACTTGCCAAAGCGATGGAGCAAAACAATGTTATAGACATTTTTTGTTATGAGTTCGATTAATATTTTTGGTTCATTATGAAAGTGAGGCAGAACATAAGACTATGCATATACAGTGCTATGCATAAGTTTAGACACCCATGCTAAAGTTGACTAAAAAGAGGAATAAAAAATCATCTTTTGGAAATTGAACTTAATGCCTTAAAAAAAAAAAGGAAAAATCCAACCTTTAAGGACACCAATTTTCTTTGTGAATGAATAATGTATCGTAAATACATAAATGTTCTTCCTTAAAATACAGGGTGCATAAGTCTGGACACCCCTGTGTTAAATTCCCATAGAGGCAGGCAGATTTTTATTTTTAAAGGCCAGTTACTTCATGGATCCAGGATACTATGCATCCTGATAAAGTTCCCTTGGCCTTTGGAATTAAAATAGCCCCACATCATCACATAGCCTTCACCATACCTAGAGATTGGCATTGAGTACTTTCCATAAGATCATATCTCAATGCAAATCAAACCAGCTATTAGGCTAACTGAAATAAAACCATGCTGAAGGAAAACCAGGCTATGTGATGATGTGGGGCTATTTTAATTCCAAAGGCCAAGGGAACTTTATCAGGATGCATAGTATCCTGGATCCATGAAGTAACTGGCCTTTAAAAATAAAAATCTGCCTGCCTCTATGGGAATTTAACATAGGGGTGTCCAGACTTATGCACCCTGTATTTTAAGGAAGAACATTTATTTATTTACGATACATTATTCATTCACAAAGAAAATTGTTGTCCTTAAAGGTTGGATTTTTCCTAATTTTTTTAATTAAGGCATTAAGTTCAATTTCCAAAAGATGATTTTTTTTATTCCTCTTTTTAGTCAACTTTAGCATGGGTGTCTAAACTTATGCATAGCACTGTAGTAGCGTATGCATAATAGTAGCGCAGTTTAATTCTGCTTTTATTTCGTTTTCCATTTGATGTTGGGAAACATTGTGGTCATGCCACTGCAACCACAATGTTGGTCGCACCCCCATTGCTTGTTTGATGCACATTATTACTTTTTATACATAAAACTGTGCTCATACTTACATTTATGCATCTGTCGTGTGCTTTTAGCTGTTTATTCAACTTTGGGAAATTTATGTCCAAGAGTTGATTTTTATTATGCATTTATTTAGTTTGCTGCTTATCAAATACCTTTTTGAGACATGATTAATGAAAAAAATAAATCTTATTTATAAACAGAATATTTTTGTGAATCAATTCCAATCTGAAATTTTGTCTTATTAGAAAGTATGAAATCATTATTTAATTGTGTGCATTTAGGATACATATAATTTTAGCTGTGAATTTAGTTTTAGCAAGACAATCTTAGCACAACCTTTTTGCTAAAAAGGTTGACGCATAAAGACATGCTGATTAGAAAGTAGAAACAATGTTCCTGTATGGAAGACTACTTGGAAGAAACTTTTACTGCATATGAATAATAAATGATTTGCTAATGTTTTGCAGCAAGACAAGCCGAGAGGCTTTTCACGGGGGTTAGACCCAGAGCGCATCATTGGAGCCACAGATTCCAGCGGCGAGCTCATGTTTCTAATGAAATGGTATGTAAATATTACGATTTTAAAAATGTGAAGTGTGTAATTTCTAGAGATGCACCGATGTATCGTCCGATTTTTTTTTTTAATCAATTTACAACCATCGGCATATCGGCAATAGCATGAAGAAGGCTGATATAACAAACAATGGTTTAATCTAATATTCCTGCTGTGCTGCTGTCTGTCTTTTAGTGTTAATCAAACAAAAGACAAAAAATGCTCACTACTCTTCACTAAATAACTCTTGTAACTTTCGTAAGTATTAATATGAATATGATTTCCGCTATGCGGAAAACGTGGTCGGAATCGCCACGTTCCAGTCATAAAACAGAATTTACTGTACAACAAGGAATGTCAGCAACCCGTCAAAAAAGTTCAGTTTTACTTAAAGTAATTGACAGAAATATATTACTGTTGTACAGTAGAATTTAGCTACGTCTCAATGCAATAATAATATGTATTAGGGGTGGGAATCTTTTACCATCTCACGATTCGATTCGATTCCGATTCTTGAGGCCACGATTCGATTCAAAATCGATTTTCGATTCAAAAAGATTTTCGATTCAAAACAATTCGATTTTATTCATAATGATTTCTAATCAGGTTTCTGATCATGATCTACTCTCATCTGCTTTGCAATACAGAATGACAAACGGAGACATTAAAGTGTCTTTTTCACATTTATTAAGTTCAATTCTCAGGGAAGTGCCTTTTATCAAAAACATTGAAAAAATATTTTTACTTGGTACTTTTAAAGCAAAGTATTTATGATGACCCATAACGAACTTACTTCCAATACTTCCTATATTAATTGTAATAAAACAAATGGAAGTGATTTGGCAAGTCAACTGTAAGGTTACATTTGCCAGCATATGTCCCAACATTGCTGAGAACCAACAGGAAAATAAATGTGTGCCTGTACTAGCAGCATACTTGTAGTAAATTAATACAAACTTCAGCATATTCTGAATCTCTAGCATTTAATAATAGACTTCTAACCAACATCCTCTTGTTATTTCCAATGAGCAATATAATCCTTCAGACAAAAAAAAACATTTTGCTGTAGCAAATTCACAAACAGTTTTCGTTCAAAAATATAGAATTATGTACCAGAAGCTATCATAACGTATAATGCTTGTGGACTTATGCATATTCTGAATAATTAGTAACATACAAAGTCGCTCTTGACTTATACACAACTAAATAATAAAGAGTTATGACTTGAAATGTTTGCTGTATACCACAATCAAAAATAGCAAAGAAAGTGAATGAACATTCTGCAGAGAGTAACTTACAGTCAAAATGTAACTTTTTGTGACTGGCATTGCACATATTGCATACAGATCAGATCGGTTTACACAGCATATTGATGTGAAAACTAAACAATACAGAAATTAGCTCTCATACAAAAAAATACTAAATAGATCACAATGAAATTGCCAATGTTCCATACGTTAGCTTTTAACGAAGACATTCTCTGGTGCCGTTCGGATTTGGCGCTCAGCCATCATGCCTCTGTTATGTGCGCGTCTCTGTTATGTGCACGCCACAGACTGTCCGCGACTGCACGTCCGCTTCAGAGTTCCGCCTTTTGCGTTCCTTCAATGTTACGTTATTAGATTTATTTATTTATTTTTAGAAAATCGATTTTTGACATTTGTGAATCGATTCAGAATCGTCCACGTCCCGAATCACGATTCATCTAAGAATCGTTTTTTTCCCCCACCCCTAATATGTATTTAAAGGTGCACTGTGTATTTTTTAGCAGCATCTAGTGGTGAGGTTGCGAATTGCAACCAATAGAAGTTACGGTGGCCGACAGGAAAAAATGTCATCGTCTGAGACAGCAGAGAGTAGCCAGTTAAGCAATGAGGTTTCTTTACAAAGATAAATTAAGAAATTAGGTTTACTTAATTATTCAGTTCAAAATGATCTGTTATTGTGAATATTATTGTTACTTGTTCATCATTGTCAGTGTTTTATTCACTGACTTTAGCTAGCTTCTTTGCACGAAGAACAACATGGTGACGAAACGTGTTTGTCCGTTTAGGGCTACTGTAGAAACATGTTGGCACATTTCAATGTAAGGGGACCCGTGGTGCATGTAGATAGAAATGGCTCATTCTAAGGTAAAAAAAACAACGGTTCCTTATGTAAGGTCTTTATTCACCACTGAAAACATAGTTATGTATATGATATTGCATTTGTCAACAAATCCTCCTAAATATTACACATTAATTTAGAATATACAGTGAAGAATATGCATATATTTTACAATTGTTTACTTTATTTCTGAACCTGAAAACTGTTAAACCTACATAAAAACACTGTTTATTTAATATGTATCTTTGTTCTGTTGTATTTATGTTGGCCTGCTGAATGTTAAATGGATCCAATCCTTGTTCATTAGAAATGATTTGATGCAGCAATAGACTAGCTAGTATAACTTAATGCATATAGTTTTGATCATGTTTTAAATCAGCAAAGTAAAAAAAACACATCTATTATCAAATTAGATAATATAAATATAAAAGTGACAAATATCGGTGTCGGAATCGGCAAATAATTGTTTGTTAATTTGTATCAGCACCCCAAAAAAATCCAAAAATCCTATTGGTGCATCCCTAGTAATTTCAGCTCCATTAAAGTCTCAAATTAGTTTTGAAAATAATGAAAACTTCCCACCTTTGGTCAAACAAACAGATGCCTGATCACACAGCGCTCGCATTCTCCATCTTCAATAGTTTACGGTCTCTGTTTAGCAGTCATATCTAATATGATATTATATAGAACTGTTAAACAAAAAAGTAAAGTGTGAAAAAGTATAGCGTTTGCTTTTTGTACTGTGGCTGCCGTCGCATCATCCAAGTGGATGCTGCACACTGGTGGTGTTTGAGGAGAGATGTACAGTAGTACATATGAAAGCGCTATATAAATGCCTCATTAATTCATATGTCCACACTAGTGCGTTTTAGTTTTAACACACTGTTTTAAAATGAAAGCAATCCTCCATACTGGTGTTTCCACTGCGTTTAAGAAAAGATCTCCATCCACACTACACGACCGAAAACGGATGTCACATGACCTTTCATGCACACTGGCCATGTGCGTACGAGTGTAAACAGTTGCCGAATGCTCTAATAATCTTGCTCATGGGATATGGGGCTTGACGAATCAGGGAAGGATATGCAATGATCCAGAAGACCCGATCAAGGAGCAGATGTGGGCAGCCATGCCTTCGTTTTCAAAAGTCTCTGTTTTGGTCTGCACTAAAAAACGCAACCACAGAGTTTTCAAACTAAAACGGGGTCTGTAGCATTTCCAAAAAGTCTCCATTTTTGTGGGTGGAAAACCCCGGTGTAGTGTGGACGCCAGACGTAACCATAGCAAAAGATTAAAAGGAAAACGCTCTAATGTAAACATAGCCTTAGGCAGGCTGAGCCAAAGCCTAGATGCCTGTCTTTTTACCCCATTCTGTATGATGGGCTTAAATTACATTATCTCAAGTGCTTATTTAATTGTATTTCCCCAGGAAAAACTCTGACGAGGCAGATCTCGTTCCAGCCAAAGAGGCCAATGTGAAGTGCCCGCAGGTGGTCATCTCATTCTACGAAGAGCGACTGACATGGCACTCTTACCCTTCTGAGGAAGAAGAGAAGAAAGACGATAAGAACTAGGCTTGCGAGGGAAAACAAGAAAGGTGGCAAGTCAGTACGAGTTAGGGTGGGGCGGGGGGACATGGGAAGTTTAGAAATGGGGGAACAGAGACAAAAACTCTTACACTCAATGCCATAAAATCGGATTCAAGAGTATATTCAGAGCATGATATGCAGACGTGGAGTCATCAAAAGTGATTTTAGTCAGAATACTGACCCCCGTAAGAAACACAGGATTATTGTATTTCCTCTTTGCTTCTCTTTCTCTTTCTTTTTTGTTTGATTATGGGAAGTGGGGTGTATATGCTGCTGTAGTTGCTCAGTTGTCGTTCCCGGTGGTGAACGTCTGATTATGTATATGCTTAATGCGATGGATCCTATGTGCACATCCTCATGCTCTGTATTTTTCTGACAAGCGATTTGAAGGACATTTAATGTCTAAATCAGAACGTGTCACTGTGTAAAATGCTGCCCAAAGTTAAAACATAGTAAGTATGCAACACTATAACTGGAAAAAACAATGGATATAAAGTTTGATATCAGTGTGTAGTTTTCTCTTAATCTAGGCCTAGTTTTTTGCTCAACTCAGTTATGATTGTGTGCAGTTACTGTGTTTTGTCTTCGCAGGGCAGTATGACCTATATTTCTTAAGCCTTCTCTTTTTCCTTTCCATCTCATTTTTTGAGACTTACTCTTCAAGTCATTTGTTGTGTAAATACATTTACCAAAACTGTTGTCACATTATTAGTGAGCACATTGCTGTGTAGTGCGGTCTTGCTGTTTTAGCAGTATTTTTGAATTTGTATTCATCATGTATACAGTATTCTGGTCTTTTATTCGTTCACCACTTGAGGATATAAGCTGCATATGGATGGATGGATGGATATATATATACCGATGTGTGTATGTATGTGTATATTCACAAATAGGTTTTTTTGATCAATTCTAGTCAGCTTAGTAAACTCCATTTCCCATAATCTTATGTAAACGTTTTTATTTTTAACTATTAGCTGTCAGTGTATTTTATCAGTTGCATTACTGTGTGAAGAGGAAATATGCTCTTTAGATTCCAGCTTCTCAGATTGATCTTTCAAGTTTTATAGGCTGATCAAGGAGTGCCAGACCTGGCTCAGAATACTTAAGAAAACATTGATGAAAGGTTGGACACTTTGCTGTTTTACTCTCTTCTTTGGCGGTGCTCAAGAGTTAGAATGTACTACACAGCTTTAATGCATCTTTCTTGTTTTTTTTCCATGAACGTAAATGTGTAGTGAAGGTAAAAAAGCTCACCAACATTACCATGCTACAGATCAGGTCTCTTAGTACCACTTTTGCACCAGCATAAACATGTTAGTATTGGTAATGTTCATTTTAAAATGTAATGAAGCTCTTCAAAATGTTTTGCCGTTGGTTAAAATAGTGCTTGGATCACTGGATACATTTTTCGCTAAATATGGTATTAATAGTGGCATACTCTTCTGCTGCGTACCAGAGAAGCCTGAAGTGCTTTTAGTTGTACACAATCAGTAATGTGACTGCATTATATTTCTCTGATTGTCTGTTTTCTCTTTTAAAGTGTACTGTTTGAAGCATGTTACTTTCTTTCATTTTCACTTTTTCAAGGGGGAGATGATTATTTGTTCATTAAACTAAACTTTTGTATTAATTCTGTTTTTTGATCTATGATTATTTTAAGAAATGGTGTTTAAAAATGTACTTTGTTATATTAAGGTCCTATTTTACAGAAAAGAAATTGAAAATTCAGGACCATAAATGGCTTTTAATTAAAACAAAAGAGCTTGTCACCAAGAACATAAATTCACTGCAAAATATGAATCACAAGATGCATAAACAATTGAATATAAAAAGGTTTAAATTATTTACAAGGCATTTCAAAATATTAATTAAATCAAATGCCAGTTCTGTATTTTAACATTTCATCACAGTTAAAGCAATGCAATTTAAAATAAACCACACAAACTCAAGGACAGAATTCCAGTTCACTCAAAACATGGTGGGTCAAAAATACTTAAGTTATCTAGTTAATGTAAATCGAGCTTAAAACTAAATGTACATTCATTGTATGGTGTTCCCTATAATGAGATGGCAAACCAACACTTTTATCAAACCAGTAAGCAATATTTAAAACGCATTATCACTTTGTTTAAATACTTGGATTCCAAGCATAATTCCAAACACAATTTGCCATTCTAACACAGGATTATTGTACTGTTTTTTTTTTTTTTTTTGGGAACAATTTATGACATTCCTAGTTTGGTTCTTAATGTCCGCATGAAAGTTGCGATACTCTTTTCTTCCCTATTGTGACATCCAAGTGAAACAGAGCGAGGAAAAATTGATTTTCTCCATTGGGAATTGATTGTTGTTTGCTGTAATCTCATGCGAGTCAGTGACGGGTTGCTGGAAAGGAGGGACCCTCTCTGTGGCCCTAAACAGTCTGTTATTTGCTGTTGTGCCTTTCAGAAACGCCCGCTTTACATGTGACATCGGCTACAGCGTTGAGTGCTTTCTCTGGCTAGACTCGGCCTCAGACACAAACTGCACGTTTGCTGCCCTTTACAGTCTGTTTTTAGAGTATATTTAAACGCACATTGGAAACACACATTGCACTTTAAATTAACATCAAAACCTTGTGGAACTTGAAGTTCAGTCAAGTTGTATTAGGTGGTTACACAGACATCTTCAAGGATGATCTCTGGGGTAAAAATACCCTACTTGGTGTAAAATCCCTTTGAACTGTGGAAAACCAGCATGTAGAACTAATCGACATCAGTTCATTGAAGAGTCCTCCTCACTTCTTGCGTTTTTGTCTCTTGCTAAGTTTGCGTCTGGAGTGTGAATCTGATCTGCGTTGGGATGTTACAGGGCTGGTGCAGTCTGGCTGCAACGTAAAGTTGTTGTCCGAGTAGAGCAGTCCCTGTTCCTCCCTTAGTCTCTCATACACCTCTTGATACAGGCTATTAAGAAGCTGCTTAACCTCCCTGATGGAGCTCAAGATCTCTGATTTTTCCCTAAGTAGTCTGACCCGGAGGCGTCGCAGGCTATCCACATTACGCTCCAATCCCACTAGGACATTTAGCTTCCTTCGACGACAGTTCTGAGCAGCCAATTTGTTTTTACCCCTGCGGCGGATGTCTCTGATGAGCGAGAGCTGAGCCTCATTGAGGTGATATTTTGCTAGCAAACGATTGAATTCCTCAACGGGCAAGTTCACGATGCGTTCGTTTGAGAACGGGATATTCAACGACTTTGCGTGTTTCTCATCCCGGCTGGACAGATGCTCCAGCACTTTCTCTTTCGACTCATCGAAGGGATCTTTTGGAGGTTTCTTCTGGCTTTGAGGTTGGTTGTAGGTATGATCGTGTCCGATGTGCTCGAGCCATGGAAGACGGTGGAACTGCCTGGCTTCCAAAAAACTTGACTGACACATTTTGGTTTGTTCTGGCATGAAGCCACCCACAGCTCCCTCCTCTTCCTCTTCCTTGATATGGGTGTAGCCCACGGCACCTTCCTCGGGTATCATAGAGGTTGGGCTGGAGGGTGATGAAGAGCATGAAGATGATGATGAGGAACTGGAAGATTCAGATCCAGTAGTGGAGGTAGGGCTTTGGCTATAGTCCAGGGATAAACCAGAGTCAGAATCCGCTTGGTTTTGCTCTTCAAGTTCTTCCAGGGACAAATCCATTTGTCCAATCTCATCAAGCATGGCTTCCTCTAGCAGAGGATCTAAAGGGCTTGCCAGGCTAGTCCCAGTAAGGAGGGCTATGATATCAGAGTCTTCGAAAGCTTCTACATTAGCAGAGGTGTCCAAGTTGAGGTTTGGCAAGGAGTGGTTGTTAATCCGACAGGTTTCTTCCATGGGGACGCTGTTTTGTGCATCAGTGGATCTTGGCAGAGTGGCTCGGTGAAGGCTAACATCCTGATGAATAAAGTTGTCCATGGATCCAGTATTTCTGTCTGAATCACTTATATTGAGGGGGGGATCGCCTGTTGTTTCGGCTATATCCATGTCCTATAAAGATAAGAGAAGTTAAAAAAGGTTCAATAGGGCAACACAGGTCAATAAAACACGTGAACTGGTCCATCATTTTGAATATTTGACCCAGAAACGCAATTTGAGTTAAAAAAATAAATAAAATTAGGCCTAAATGAAAAAGTGATTGTTTTATGATAAAATCCTCCAAATCCTTGTCAAAATATAATTTAAAGGTGCCATAGAATGTGAAATTGAATTTATCTTGGCATAGTTAAATAACAAGAGTTCAGTACATGGACATGACATACAGTGAGTCTCAAACACCATAGTTTTCTCTTTCTTATTTAAATCTCGTTTTTGAAAAACACCCCTGAAAAACGGGCGAATCTCCACATAACACCAACTGTGACGAAACCGATGGGATCATTAATATGTACGCCTCTAAAAATTTGCATATGCCAGCCCATGCTCAGTGCCAGGCGAAACTGCACAGCCGAATCATCAGAAGTTCTGCAGGTGAAGAAACAAGCAGGAGGAGGATCATAGGGAAAATGGCAGATCTATCTATTATCTATCTATAATCGGATACCGCTACAGTTTAATTCGAAGTTGTTTAGTTGCTCTGCCCATTTCACCACGGACTGTTACAACAATATCAAGCAGCCAGGCTTCTCTCGGCGTCTCAAACGGACGAAGGGGGCAATTTCAACTAACGTTATATTCCCGCAAGCGGCAAGTAGGGATTTTATTAACGATAATTTACATTGTGTTATCTAGATCCAGCGCGATATTGTTTTTTCCTCGAGAGACATCATGGCTTGCAAACGAGCGAACGAAGCATGGCAGTTGCTCAGTGTTTGGTTGTACAAATGAACACAAAAATATTTTTTTGCTCCTTCATCCGAGCCTCTGAAGAACCAGTGGGTTCATTCATTCATTCATTCAATCTTCATTCACGCGATCAACAGGCTGTCATCTGCTCAGTGCTCATCACTGAAACCTTTTATGTGTTGGGAATAGATCTAAATACTTAAAAAAAAACTTCTCATGATTCGTTAATCCCGATAGCTGTAATAGTAAAAACATATAAAAGCTGTAATAGTAAAAGTTTTCCAGATAGCTCTACATGTAATGCCAGATATTTCATATGCAAGCATGTCAGCCAATCACAGCAGTGGGCGTTTACACTGAAGTCTCACAGCAGACACGCCCCTTCAAACAGAGTGTTCAAATCAATGGATGAAATCAGGCTAGGAAATATGCCTTTTATTTCTAAATTATAACAAATTTTGATCTAAAAAACATACTAACATTATAAGGGCACCCCAGGAAACATTATAAAATAATAAAATAATCCATTCTATGGCACCTTTAAATGGTTGCTTGTTACATGTCTGTTTAAAATGACGAAGTTGAGCATGCAAAAGATGCGACGTGAACAGGCCCTAAAAAGCAATTGTACTGCGCATGTGTCGAAGGCGTCCATCCGCACGCTTGAGTATACTTTTGAAAGCGGTGCGGAACACGGAAAATGATCTGTCACACCACATTAAATAGCGTCAAAATGGCATTTAATGTTTTAATCCTGTAAAAAAACAAAACAATTGCCATAAATCTGAAAACTGAAACTTTATAACATTAAAACAGTTTTTTGCTTATCGTGTTTCTCAAACTATTCATTGCTACAGCTCAAAATGATAGAGCGCGTCACATGTTAATTGAAGCACTGATGAACTTATAATTTGAGACTTGACAGTAAGATGCATGCATTTGCATACCTGTGATTCCATGATGGCCAAAACATCTTGCCACTGTTGCTCTAAGTTAAATGTGGATTCCTGTTCAGGCAACAAGGGTGAGATGAGTGGCCTCTGAAACTGAAGTGCATGTTCTCCTACGTTCTGTAAACCAGGACCTGTCAACTGAGAAAATTAAGATTTTCAAACGAGTTTGGAAAGAATGCATTTCCTTTCAAAAGACTTTCCTTCTCTCTCTCTCTCTCTCTCTCTCTCTCTCTCTCTCTCTCTCTCTCTCTCTCTCTCTCTCTCTCTCTCTCTCTCTCTCTCTCTCTCTCTCTCTCTCTCTCTCTCTCTCTCTCTGTGTTCCTACAGCATTAATTGTTGTAAAAAAAGATGAAACTTTGTTTTCTAGATCAGGTTCTCACCTCTGGATCCTCTTCTGAGGCGAAGTTGTCTTCGATGAGATGCAAGCACTCTTCAATGGCAAGAGAAGTGTCGTCCCTTACACCTGACAACTGAAAGAGCAGAAAGTGAGCTGGAGGAAATTGTTCAATAAAAACCATATCACTCTGTTATCTGTCAAGGCCAAGCTATGACGCTCATGTTGCACTTCTTTGGAATGTGGAAAGTCTTCAAGCCAGAAGAAACACTGAATAGCAAAACATTGGGTGCCGAAATCTACTTTTTACACTGTTAATTCAGTTTTACATGTTGTGTCCTATTCACAGAATTTTAGTACTTTAGCTCATGGTACATATTTCTCTGCAAATTGAAAAGAATTTGACAAATGACAAAATTAAGTGTCTTGTTTCATAGAATATAATGTAAAATTTAAGAAATACAGTAGTGGCCAAAAGTGATGTCTGGCCTATAAAATGTTATTCAAATATTATAAAAAAAATTCTTAAAATATTTCATAAGCATATTGCGTAGTTGTGCTTGGAGTCAATTGTTTTATTTGTGATAAAGCAATGAAACAAGACAAATTGTGCAGACAATTTTTGTCCAGGCTGTCATACAAAGAAATTATGAACACGTGCAAAAACAGGAGAGAACCAACAAAATATTAATAACTAATTATATTGTAGTCTATATTATGCTTTTTCATGTGAGCTTTTTGTTTTTCCTGTGCTTTTTTTTTTTTTTTTTTGGATAGTAAAATAAAACCTGTATCTGTAGTTTGCCTTTTTTGCCACATCATTTTGTCAGATAAATACCTTAAGTTTAGTGTTTTGTTCTTCCCTAATATTTAAAATATATAAAATATTTTTTTCATAGTTTGGTTTAATCTAAATATTAAATATTTGGAGCCTTATTCACGGTCACCTGTAGATCCTCTCCAAACATCTGGTTGTGAAATGGATTTGTATTCCTCCAGCTATCCTCCATAAATTCATCTTCCTCTTCTTCCTCATTAAACAAGCTAAGTGGTTGTGTTCTTGCATTTTCCAACTGCTCCTGATGGACATTTTGCTGAGGTTCTTGTTCCCAGAAGAAAGACATACCATCTCCCTCCTGCAAATGCAAAATGAAGGTCTAGTAAGGATAGGAAATTGTCCATCTTCCCCATATAAATATATATATATCGTGTTTTAAATTTGCGGTTAAGTTCAAAAACGCATGCATTAAGGTATACTAGTTTATTGCTGCATCATCAAATCATTGAACATGGATTGGATCCATTTAACATTCAACAGGCTAACATAAATACAACAGAACAAAAATACATACAAAATAAACAGTGCTTTTCAGGTAGGTTTAACATTAGTTTTCAGGTAGAGAAATAAAAAAAAAGTAATCAATGTAAGATAACACTGCTGTATAAATCAAATATAAATCTTTATTAAAATTACAAAAGGTATTTAATCAAGAGTAGTGAGCGATTTTTGTCTTTTTTTTTTTTGATTTAACATTAAAATCACAATATTAATCACATTATTAAGCTGCTGTCTCTTTAAGAGCTGCACTGATCCAATATACTGATACACATGCGTTTTATTTTTCAACTGTTCATGTTCATTCAAGCCTTAACTTGTGTTTACTAGGATACGCAGTTTTGATATAATTTTGTGTGAATTTGTCCGTTCAAGTGCAAGAAGACTCGAAAAAGAACTTGATTCAGTATTCACAATGTCTGAGATGCGGCTTTCCAGGGGCTCAAAGTTAGATGTATGCGCACAGAACTTCTTACACATGGAGTACCAAATTGAGTTCTCTTTCGCATTTTCTTGTGCTTGAATATTTAAATTGGCAAGGCTTAAAAACACGTGCAAAGGATAAACTTCCGTGAAGATACAGCACTGGCCCGATCGGGACAATTCCGTCAATTGTCGTGAGCATCGTTCACCCTGGCCCCGGGCAGTCTGTATTGTTGAGCTCTGATATTCATTTTGTTTTAGCAAGTTTTTAATTATTTTACCAGGAGAAAAATGTTGGATTATACAACAGACATTACACAACTCAGTGCCCTCACGCAGTTAATTAATTAAAACTATCACTATCTGCATTTTTCATGATATAGCCGATATGTTGTTGATTTCAAATTGATCAAAAATCTATGGCCCATTCATCAATGCATCTCTAATATATACAGTATATATATATACAGTACTGTGCAAAAGTCTTAATCACGTAAGTATTTTCACACACACACAAAAATAATAATTTTAAGCCAGTTATTTATATCTTTTGCTGTAGTGTGTCAGTAGGAAATATCAGTTTATATTTCCAAACATTTCTTTTGCCATTAATTGTAATAATCCAGTGAGATTTGTGTATGCACAAGGAGTCTGACAACAGCCGGTATGATCTGATCTCACCATCATCGAGTCTGTCTGGGATTACATGAAGAAACAGAAAAAAACTGAGACAGACTAAATCCAGAAGAACTGCAACAATGTCTCCAAGACACTTGAAGACTTGAATAACTGGCTTGCTTAAAACTATTCGTTTCTGGTGAAATACTAACGGGCCTAAGACTTTTGCACAGTACTGTGTATATATATATATATATATATCATCCAGATGGGTGATGTTTTGGCATATATGGAACCCATACATTTACAGACAACAGCTCTTGGCTATAAATAGACTTAACCTTTCCCTGTTCGGGAGCGTGATTAATGAAAGCGATTGGTCTCTTGGGTGTCTGTGCTGTTGTTATTGGAAGTCCCCTTAGCCTCCACAGACCCCTGTGGTCCTTGTGACTATCATGGGTTGACTAATGTGTTTTTGGCATTAGGGGAATAACAACTCAAGTCCCCCCTGCCTTATAGTTAAGATTAGGGTGTCATTTAATCATGTAACCTATTTAGTACAAATCAACTTCCACACCTATATATGCTCAGTCAGAGAGGGTTTGACAAGGTCACAGCTGCCTGTTTACGTATGAGCTTAAGGTATGTGGAGCAGTAAGATGTCTTTAATGCACTCTCCGTTAAGTCCATTTTGAGGGGATAGGCCCAGACACTTGATCAGTAGCCGGTAAACAGGCATTGCGAAAGCAAATGTGCATGTCTTCTCGGATTACAAAACAAGCCAGGATGGTGCTGTGGACGCCAAGCCAGCACATGCTCAGGCATATCTAACAGGGGTCAGTTTATATTTGGGGTTACAACAAGCTTGCACAGTCAAGTACATGTGCCCTTGTTTGAACTACAGTGATTCGAGAGGGGGATTTTTCGATATGGTAATGATTCCTGGCCGTCTCATTGACATCTCTTGTGTGGATCTAACATTATAGAAGTCTGCAAATAGAACAGACAGCCTATTAGGGATGCACAATATATCGGCATCAGCGATATTAGGAGTTTTATTTATTTCTTTTTATTTATCAGTATTGATTAATAGTTGATGTTTAATTGTGTATTCAATGCTCATTTGCCTTACATTTAGGTTACCTTTGCTGGAAGAGCTTCACAATTCTGGATAAATTGAAAATCGGTTTAGTGATGTTTCAGTGATTTACAAAACCTTATCATTAGTTTACTAAATAAATAACATGTAATTTACTAGTTTCTGACAAGATTTCCGTTGCTTTAAGAAATTGCATTAAAAAAAGTGTTTACATAAAAATATGTATTAATGTACAGGAACGGAAGTTTCTCTGCTGGATCCATCGTGATTTAGGATTGGGTCTAGCAGAGAAACTTATGTTCCTCCGGCAAGGTACGGACTCTGTATAGGAATATAAAATTCAAAACTACAATCTGACTACAAAATGGCACAGGAATTATAACCAGGTAGAATACAACCAAATAACAGAACCATAAGATACACAAAACAATATTTCATCACAAGTGCCCAAACATTTTGTTCCCATATTTTTGTTTTTCTTTTTTTGAGATGGAAAAATGACAGGCCTGTTCTGCAGTTGCCCTTCAGGGCTTCGCGCTAGTCACATGACTGAAAACTATGAATAAATCAGCATCAGTACTTGCCATCTCTCACACAAAACCCAAAGATGAACTTATCACCAGACTGCATGCTTCTATTAATCTCTAGGAGTAAAAGAGTCAACAGTCGGATCCAGGAACACCATGGCCGCCAGTCAGTACAGGTCAAATGTGCCATAGGGCCAAATATGCAGCCTTTTGTACATTCTAGACTGGCTCTTGGTTCAGAAATAGCCCTGGGGATCATGTGCATGGAAACCTGTCAAATTTGATCTGGTCTGTACTCTGTACATGTAAGGGACTTGGCACATGGCAGCTGTTTCTAAGTTCAGGGTCCTTACTCAAGGGGGAATTCGAGTTCAGAAAGTCTTGTACTGTGTGTTACATCTTACTCTGTTTCAAAGCCCATTGAAGGAACAGAAAGTAAAAAGCATCCAGTCGAAATTTCCCTAGCTGTCCCGCTGAGTTTATGCATGTGAACAGAAAGCAAAAGAAAGCGACTCGATGCTTCTCACAAATGTCAATAATGTGGGCACACAGCCAGGCAGCCGTACAGTCACACTAAATAGTCTGGGCACTGGCTGGCAGCCTGCTGTGGGTCATGTGATAAACCAGTTTAAAGTGTCCCTATTATGCTTTTTATGATGTAATATAGCTGTTATAGTTGTAATATAGCTGTTTGTACATTTAAAAGGTCTGCAAAGTATCAAAAATCAAAGTGCTCGACAAATAAAGTTATTGGCTCCCAAAAGAGAGAGAGAAAAAAGGTTCTGAACTCCCTGAAAAAGAGTTGTCAGTAATTTCAGTCTTCACTTTCTGTTGCAAACCTACGTGTGTTTGTAACATACATAATTCCAGCCTGGTCTTCATTGGCTGCCCGAGAACAACTTTGTCCTACTTTAACCTGACACTGTAACACTGTAGTTGTAGCTGAGGCCTGGAAGAGATTGGCTTGTGTTGTCAACATGTTGCTAAGATGCTTTTTTTCTGCAGTGCGAAAGCAAAGATAAGGACTCGCACTCGAATTGATACAGTAAAGCCTTGGATATGGTACTGGGCATTTTGTTTGTAACATGCACTGTAAGCAATATAGTTAAACCAATCAAAATAATTATATAATTATATAAAACCAATCAATATAATTAAACCAATCACAACAGACTGGGCCATCTGACCAATCAGAGCAGAGTAGGCTCTCAGAAAGGCAGGGTTTAGAGAGACTGAATCGTTTCATGAACCGTTTCAGACACTGTGAGAAGAGAGGAGATGCTACAATGAGAAAATTAACGTTTCATGTTGAACTTTTAATGTTTTTATTTTTTTTTACCTTCAATGCATGTAAACCTGTTGTAGAAAACAAAATTAGCAACCTTTAAAATAGCTTAATAAGGGAACTTTAACTCTACAAAATATTACAAACAGTAGGCGCGTTTCCATTACAGATTTGCGCAAAACTTTTGCGATTTTTTTCTAAATGTCTTTTTCTAATGTTTTTTTTTTTTCGCGATAAGTAAAATCATTCCAAAAACCATGGCAACAGACATTGGTAGGTTTATGTACTATATCCCAGCCACTGCACTAGCCATTATTATTAATCGAAGGAGATGGATGTGTATTTTCCAAGCATTAATGGTAAGGAACGACCCTTATTATACTTGTGAGCAGCACATATGAGGTGTTTATGGGTGTTTCTCCCTCATATCTGCTTCGAGATCTTGATTGTGGCATTTATTTGAGGTTTAGAATCCATTATTCCTGTCATTCTTTTGTCTTATATGAATTTAATAAAGAACTCTGTCTCGTATTCTGTCCAAACACACCGCGTCATTACGTCAGGTGACCTGTTTTTTTGTGTGTTTAGAAAAGACTAACACAACGACCTTGATATACTTTTAAATGACTGTTTAGACATTCATTTGCTTTATATATATGGTTAAACAAATAATATGGACCTATATCTAAGATTGATAATTTTCTACTTATTCTTGAGTCTGAAAATTATTAGTTGAAACTGTTTACAATACAGACACTTATATGTAATGTGCTAGTATACACTTTAACCCCATTACCAAGAATACTCTGGGTCTCATGAAACTCTAACGGTCAGTAGGACAACAAACAACATGCAACACTTAAGTAAGACGTGGAGGGGAAACCCAGCCAAGATGTTTGAAGTTGTTTAATGCTCAGCTGTGCCTCAGGGCAAAGACGAGGACACATGCATCTGTCCAACTCAATAACAAATCCATGTGCACGTCCAGACCAGACGTTTCTGGTATTGAGCCAGTGTTGTTTGGGTGTGTGTTTTCAGAATTGATATTAGCAAATAGAGTTTGTTTAGTGTGGTTATGCTACTTGTGTATTAGCAATATCCAAATAAATGAAATGCATTCCGTGATAATTTTTTCATGAGTTTGTTAATCATTTTTCTTTTTTTTTTCTTGTTTCACATAATTTTGAAACTCACTGTCAAGTATAATGCATCAGCTGATAACCTAATAAGATTCACAGGTAAAACACTTCCTTATTTTGTAAGGGCACGATTGAACTGAAATCATGCCACGAGGAAACAAAACCCTAGTTGGCAGGTCAATAAAGTCAGATGTAATAATTTTTGATTTCTTTTTGTTAAACCAGATTTCTGCGCTCTGTAGAAGGCAAATACAATACATAGCTAATTAGAAGACTTGTAAATGGTATAGTTGACTTTTACATTTTTTTTTTACAGTTTTTAACTTTGGGGTCAGCAAAATGTTTTTAAAAGAAGTAGGCTATCTTATTCTCGCCAAGGCTGCATTTATTTCATTTAAAAAACTGTAAAAACAATAATATTTTGAAATACTATTACAATTTAAAATAGCTGTTTTCTATTCGAATATATTTAAAATGTAATTTATTCCTGTGATCTATCATTACTCCAGTCTTCAGTGTCACATGATCCTTCAGAAATCATTCTAATATGATTTGCAGCTCAAAACTTTCTTTCTATTATCTTTAAAATTTCTTATTATTATCAATGTTGAAATCAGTTGTGCTGCTTAATGTTTTTGAGGAATACATTTTTCAGAATTCTTTGATTAATTGAAAATTAATCAAAAATTGACAAAAAAATGTTTTAGTTATTTATTCTTGTTATAGCATTTTAAAGTTTTAAGAGTGTCATCCTTGTCATGAAAGTGAAACATTCTTGAAGGGTGTTGCTAGCACCAACTTCCATTCTTCAAATATTAACTCATTTATCTATTATGAAACAAACCACAAAGCAGGCCATTGGCGGAAATAGGAAATAATTTTTCGAAGCTTTCACTGGCTTCACTGCTTACCTCTTTAATGAGTTCATCTTCGTCTGGATGGTTGAGGTTTCTTGACATGTGCCCCAAAGGTCCAAGGGTTTGATCCTCAACTACGTCATAGCCCAGTTCTCCTCCATTTCCCAACCTCATGCTTAGCTCTGAGGGTTCCTCCACATCTTCAAGTCCTCCAGCTTCCTCAAGGAGACCTACTTGACCTGGAATGGAGACTCCATTGTCAGGCTCCCTGTGGACCAACCAGGCTTCCAACTCTGCCGCTGGCACCTGCAGGCGGTCTAGGGAACGTACCCAACTCAGAAGCCTGCGGGCTGTGAAGAACCCATCTAGGTCTACGCTTTTTGGGTGCAGGTTATATCCATCCAGGATGTTTCGGAGATTGTGGAATTGAGTCTGAGTTAGAGCTAAACTTGGGCCCTGAATGATTTCGCTAAAGTGGGGCAGGTAGGGATCCACGTCCACACGCATCCCGGACAGACTGAGAAGAATAGCCACTTGAAGCAGGCCCTCAGTTAGGTACTTCTTTAGGTCCGGCATGGCCAAAACCGGTGCCAGGAGCTTTCAAAACTCTCCAGAAATAAAAGTTGTTTTTTTTAGTTCATAGGGAAAAAATATTTCACAAATTCCTGAAACAGAGAAGAAGAATGATATAGGCTAATATCAGAATTTAACACATTATCAGTGAGTGTTTTAATGAAAATGAGTTGTTGCTTAGATTAACTCTTCTTTTGTTTCTGTTTATATATATATATATATATATATATATATATAGGCTAATCAATAAAAAAATATAGGCTATTTCAAAAATCACTATCCTTATTGTTTTTAGCAATATAGCTTCAAAAAGTGGGAGAGGCATGCATTACATCTGAGAGATGTAAAAGACTTAGAATGGAAATTGAAAATCATATTAATATTTATAAATGTTTATGAGAAAAATCAAGGTCACTGTAAAAGGCTGAGACCTCATTAAGTATTGTTAAAGGGATGGTTCACCCAAAAATGAAAATTCTGTCATCATTTACTCACCCTCAAGTTCTTCCAACCCTGTATACATTTCTTTGTTCTGTTGAACACAAAGGAAGATATTTTGAAGAATGTTTGTAACCAAACAGTTGATGGGCCCCATTGACTTCCATAGTATGGAAAAAAATACTATGGAAGTCAATGGTGCCCCACAACTGTTTGGTTACAAACATTCTTCAAAATATCTTCCTTTGTGTTCAACAGAAGAAATAAACTCATGCAGGTTTGGAACAACTTGAGGGTGAATAAATGATGACAGAATTTTCATTTTCGGGTGAACTGTCCCTTTAAGTTCCTGGCCTCTGATTGGTCAATACAGCGTTCCACTTATGCACTTAGCATATCGTTCTGTTATGTCATGAACTTTCTCTAGCGGAAGGATGCTTTTTTTATTCATAAACTTGTTGAACAATATCAGAAACAGTCATAACTGAAAGATTTACAAACAAAGACTGAGATTACTTTCAATTGTCACATCACATAGGCTACATATCATACCAAACAATAAGTAATTTAAGACAAAAGAAAGAAAAGAAAAAAAATGAATAAAAAGAAAAGTAGGAGAGTAGGAGTTTTTTATATTATAAACCAAAATCTTCCAATAAAGAACACAAATACATTTATTTGGGACTTTTCATCCCTCGGAAGGATGCATATGAATTTACTGAATAGCCTACAATTTCAATGAAAAATTGCACTTTAAAAAGCAATGAGGCACGCGGGGCTGTGTTGTATTTAATTTTCAGTTTTTTTAGTTTCAAACATGAATTAACAATTTTACGATGGACGTACGCGCGAAACTTCGAGAATCTTCTGCTATATCTTGACTGGAGTCAACAAGACTGAAGATCGCTGCAATCATCAACGCGTGACACTCCCGTTGACACACTTCTTGTTGATTTTCTCATAACTAGGTAACAGGCGACATGAGTCAGCTATAATGTAATCAAAACTTTTCTCGTGAAATAACAGAGGTCCAAGTGTTCAAATAAATAAGCTAATTGAATAAAATATTAAATTTCACAATATTAACATTAGGCTACAATACAATAACAAGCAATGCAAACTTGCACATTTACAGTTAGTTAATTCACAATATTAAAATAGGAATAGGCCTACCTTTACACTGATAAACTGCATCTTAGATTATGTCAATCATTATTAAGTGATTCATATTTTCAAATGAACGATGTAGAAGAGAGCTATCAGATCCATTACATTTCGCACAATATGAACGCAATATCTGCTGTTTAGATTTAGGCTATCAATAAGTTAGTCAAAACATTACCTTGTCTACGGACACAGAGTTCTGGTAGTCGCTATATACAGGCGTGAGAGCAGGATGCTCCTCTTGGATGATCTGAATCACACAACTTCACATGCTCTATAACAGTGTGCGAGTGTATTTATGGGGCTGTGGCGGAAATATTGGTCTCCTCCCTACATGACGTGATGAGCCTTTCAGTTTTCTTTCGGCAAGACCGCGCGTGCTCGCCCAGTTTGTCAGTGTTTAGAAAATATTAGGCTACTGATTTTTCCAGTAACACATCAGATGTGTTTTTCAGAGCTTTCCTTGTTTATCATAGGACCATGAAACAAGTGTCACGGGATAACTGAGAGGACAAAATTCTATAGCTGTTCAGAACTGTTTTATGAGATAGGCTACTGTATGATGGCAAACTATGCAGTAGCCTACATTATGCAATAGTAGGCTATAGTATTTAGATGAATACAAAAATGGTTTAACAAACACCATTAACATAACATATAATATATAAAAGGGGGGTATGTGGGGGTATGCAGATTAGCCTATTGTCTTTGTTATTATTAAGACATTTTAAGTAGGCTAATGTATTTACAGTAAGCTGAGTGTAAGCAAGATCCTTTTTCCCTGAACCTTTTCAGCTTTGCTGCCCCCTGTCGTGCTAGTAAGTGGTGACGTTACATAATTCATTGGTTTACAGCAGTCGTTCATTATCTATTCATTGCATGTCCTGTATGATGTGGAAGTCACGTGAAACTTTCTATGCAAAACGGGTTACTCAATAGTAGAGCAAATTACATGACGCCAAAAATATTAATTTCGTTCCCAAGACTTCCCAACAAACGAGCTTCCTATGAAAGCCGCCATTGTGGCTCCTGTACGGCAGCGCTGCCCAACCAGAACGCTATTGTAGGTTTGAGCCAACATGGCGGCTTGAGGGCTGTAGTTGCAGACACGCCCACTGTGAGTCAGAGGGTTTAGGAGCGCTACTGTAATGACAGCTCAAAGCTGTCCACGTCAACACTGTGCTACCACCATGGACTCCACGGCTCTGGTAAGATATGTGTGCCATTTAATCGCTGTTTTTATTTCTTTAATTCATTGTAAACGTTGAAATAGTAGATTGGCGACTGGCTTTAGCAGCTTGTGAGCAGTTTTTCATTTGGAATCTATGGAGAAATATGTTTTCGACAGCAACTATTTTCTCTTTATATTATTCTTAGGCTTAGCGTGCTAAGTTGGAACAATATTTAAGAAACTCTACATTTGACAACTTCTGAAAATGCGTGTCGTCTTGTAATATAAATGCTCGTGCATGTATTTTCTTTCCTCGCGAAGAAACTCTACATTTGTCAACTACTGGAAATGTGTGTCGTCTTGTAATATAAATGCTCGTGCATGTATTTTTTCCTCGCGAAAGCGAAATCGTTGGCAGAAACCGACACGGTTTCTGTTTACGAGCGCACGAACATTAATGTGATCAAACCATAACATTATTTTTCAGATTATGAATGGATCATTGTAGTGCACAATGCGAATGTATAGCCTAGTGTTTCCATTTCTTCCACGTCATTCTCCACTTGTGTTCAGTTTGTTCTGAAAGTTTTTTTTTTTCGGTCTACGGGTCTAGTCGTGGAAGATGTGGCTTTTCAAAAGTGGACGTGGATGCCACGTCCTCGATGCGTCTCTGCCGGAGCGGAGCGCGCGCGCTGCCTGTTTGGTGCGCGTGATTGATTCCACAGGTGGATACTTGGAGGAGATCAGGGTTATTGCTTGCCATGGACTTTTTAATACTCTTATGAGTTGACCTGGCTATATAGACAACATAAATTCCAAATGCAAATTATTAATACTGTAGCTGTGGAAAAAATATTCTACAAAATAAATGCCTTTAATGTGGGAAAAGGTGACATTTAAAGTACATTTCCTAATGATTTATTGGAAAGGAGTATTAGGCTATTAAAGGGTTCCTTTAAAAGGGTGATTTAACAAGGTTTTACAGTTAATTTATTCATTACTAGCATTGTAAAAAATTAAAAAAATAAATAAATACAAGGCTTTGCCTTGTTTAAGTCATTGTTTACATACAATAAAGCCCTTACTTGGATGGAATGCTTCATATTTTATTGCTATAATGAACAAAATATATTAGTTAAATGGTCATTGGTAAGACTTTGCCTTACTGTGAAACAGATATTATAATTTACAAAGGGCAAAGTTTCATCGTTGGGCCCTGAAGGTCCGTGTCTCGAGACAGGATACTCTTGTATGCCAACCAGATGATCTGAAAAGGTGACCAAAGAATAGTTTTCTCCTTCTGTTCGCCTGGCTCAAGTTCTGTGATACACTCAGACTTTGAATCAGTGGTAGTCAGTGCATGACAGAACTTTGGCCCGGCCGGACCCAGTCGAGTGAAAGCCAACAAACAGCCTCTTCTAGGCATAATATAATAGCATTTTAAGGTGTATTTATGACATCATAGATACAAAAATCCCCATAATGTGAATTCTTGAAAATAATGTCGATTTATTTTCAACCAGGAACCCTCGCTGTACACCGTGAAGGCTGTCTTCATCTTAGACAACGATGGAAACAGACTGCTTTCAAAGGTGCTTAGACCCCTTCCCCCTTCTGATAATCTTTCTTTTTACAGAAGATGGAAAAAGATCATCATGAATAACTATTTATGTACTGTGCAATTATATATGTGCTCATGTGCAATTACAGTACTATGATCTAGAGCTCTACCC
This sequence comes from Abramis brama, assembly GCF_963993115.1. Taxonomy (NCBI): domain Eukaryota; kingdom Metazoa; phylum Chordata; class Actinopteri; order Cypriniformes; family Leuciscidae; genus Abramis; species Abramis brama. The sequence continues at coordinate 21,847,245 of NC_139963.1, read as the reverse complement.
TTCCATGAAAGAGCAGAAGAATTTTGAAATGAACGTCTTCAACAAAACACATAAAGCTGACAGTAAGTTCATTATTTAACAGTGTTTTGCTAACCTTCCCATTAAGTTACGAAATTTTTCAGAACATTATCAAAGACCAGATAACTTTGTCTAGATATCTTTGAACGAACCAGATAACCAGATAACTTTGAACGAACCTTGAGAACCTTGGCAGAACAGTAGCTAAAGTTCTGAGAACATTCCCTGTTAGCTGGGATACTGCCAAATGTTTTGCTTGTAGTGATTAGACCTGATGGGCTGCTTTATATTCCAACTCAAGCTCTTCTCTTCAGATCAGTGTTTCCTACTAAACTCAGGGGAGTTTAGAGACTCTATTGTGTGGATTAGGATCAAATCCACTCTAAGAAGTGTCCCAGATTAGTCCCAGATCAAGTTTCAAACTAGTTTACAGTGGTTCATGGTTGTTAGAACTTGCGGTTGCAAGGTTCCTCTGGGGCTTGTAGGTCAGATTACTGGAAAACTGGGTGGAGAACCTGTTCTAGAATTCATAAATGTTTCTGTTACTTGCCCTGTGGGGTGAAGGAGTTTGACACCAGGATAACAAAACCACCCTGATCCTTTCACCTGTTTAGGTGTTAAATGTTTTAGCTTGGTAAAAATACACACCTGTATTTGTCTCTTTAAAGGTGAATCTGAGGTGAAACTGTCCGATTTGTTTAAATTTCTTGGAGTCGTTCTTGACGGAAAAGGGGCAGAAATAGCTTCTGACCTCCAAATGATTTGCTTCACTTGAAACTTTTAGTAATCAATGATCTTGAATTAGCAATAGAATTTTATGTGAAATGCAGTCACTGGACCTTTTTACTGTGCTGTATATTGCATTTTAGCACTGTACTCATTCTACCCAGCTAACTGGGAAAGTTCTCAGAACTTTGGCTAATGTTCTTGCAAGGTTTTGTCAAAGTTAAGATCAAAACACCCCCTTCAGTATGTGAATTTAAAGTTATCTGGTCTTTAATAACGTCCTCAAAGTGTTAGCACAAAAATTTTATTTATACGTTTTGATACAATATGCTTTAAATCGGACAAGGAAAGTGTTTTTCTGCATTTTTTTAGTTGGATGCTTCTCTGACGTTTTTTAAACATTGTTCTCATCATGTGTGCAAAATGATAAAAGGGAATTTTTCCTTTTTCCTCTCATAACCAAGAAAAATATAAAAAAACCTTGATGATTTTAACGTTCAGACAACATTCAAAAATAACATTTTCATAGCTTAAATCAGGGGTGTCCAAACTTGGTCCTGAAGGGCCACTGTCCTGCAGAGTTTGGCTCTAACTTGCCTCAACACATCTGTCTGGAAGTCTCTAGTATCCCTATAGACCTTGATTAGCTGCTTTAGGTGTGTTTATTTGGGGTTGGAGCTGAACTCTGCAGGACAGTGGACCTCCAGGAGCAAGATTAGACTGCATGCATTTTGTGGAAGAACATTGTTTTGGTTGTGCTTTGGCTCTGCATGACTGTGTGGATGAACTGGATTCTTTCTCAAAACTAAAAAAAAAGAGAGGGAGATTACTGCTCATACTGCTCATAAAACATAAGCTGAAAACGTTACTGTGGCTTTACCCATTAATAGACATGGTACTTCATTAAAATAAATTTCAGCACAGCTACAACAACCAAAATGAAAAGAGCCTTCACAATAGATAATGTTTTACAATGAACTCTGTTGGAGAGCTACATATGGCAATTTATCTGTTCAATAAGATACCTTACTCACCTGTTGAGTGATAAAAACACCATCTCTGCGTCACTTTTACAACATTTCAAATCCCTCAGTTCTCACCATCTCCAAAAAGCAAAGCCTATGTTGATTTTTGTTTTATTACGAGCTCTGTCGTGACTCTCTCAGCATTTAAAAAAAAAACAATTGCATTTAGCAATCTTTCTCGCTCGTTGTGACAACTAACCTATACCACACCATGCATGCGTCAAAGTAGCCGGAGCAACTTTTCTCTATTTACGAGAGATGATGAGACACACACGGGCATGTGACGTATATACACTATTTCCCACGAAAACCATCCTGTAAGGTCTAAAATATAAACACTTATAATAGGCTTACCATAGTGAATCAGAGTAAGATACATAATGTACCTTAAATCTTTTTAGAACATATTTTTGTTAGCTGGGTATCTCTATCATGTTGCCCATTAAATAAATAAATCTATAAGGTTAATCAAGACTAACTTTGCTGGCTGGACAAAGACTTGCCTGAAAGTGTAAAAAAAAATAGATAATTTCTCTGATGTTTCTATAACTGAATATACACTTATGTTCAAATAAATATATGTATATCTAAACAAATATTCAGATGTACAAATATATATAAATGAATGTATATCTTATGTATTTTAAGTCTTCTGGTTCATGTGTGTGTACAGATGAGATTTCCTTCTTAGAAGGGATGACGATAGTCTACAAGAGCAGCATAGACTTGTTCTTCTATGTAGTTGGCAGCGCTCAGGAAAATGAGGTAAGTCTTGTATGCAGATGAGTTGGCCTGTAATTGGCTGGAATGTTGTCCATACTCCAATCGTGTCACTCATTTTGCATGTCACAGTAATTCATTATGACCATTATAGAGAGCTGGTCATTTTTGGACAGTATTTGATTTCTCTAAGAGGATACAGATATAACAAAAAGTCAGCTGTGAATCATTCCATTTCCTTTTCTGACTCTCTCTTCCTGTATTTGTCTGATCCTCAGCTCATGTTAATGGCAGTGCTGAACTGCTTGTTTGAGTCTCTCAATCAGATGTTGAGGTGAGTTCATGCTCTGATATATAATATATATATATATACATACATACATACATACATACATACTAGCGTTTAAAAGTTTTACTTTTATTCAGGGATGCAATACATTGATCAAAAGTGACAGTAAAGACATTTATAATGTTACAAAAGATTTCTATTTCAAATAAATGTTTTTTTTAAACTTTCTATTCATCAAAGAATCCTGAATATAGGTATATCACAGTTTTCACAAAAATATTTTCAACTGATAATAATAATAAATGTTTCTTGAGTATTAATTCAGCATTTTAGAATGATTTCTGAAGGATCATTTGATCAATTCCTGGTGAAAATTAGCAATAGGATTAAAAAAAAAAGAAAATAATAATAATAATAATAATAATTTATTTATTTATTTATTTAGAAAATTGTATTAATATTTGATTACATAAATGCAGCCTTGGTTAGCATATTAGACACTTCTTTAAAAAACATTAAAAAAAATATTAACCCACCCCAAACTTTGAACAGTAGTGTATGAAATCCGAGGCCATGTAATATTAGGACAACATCACAGCCAGTGTATGTTTTGATATTTAAGAGCAGTTCCACTGACACCATGTGCCGTTCTAACTGCCCTTTAGGCTGATTCATGTCAGAATTTACAGAATTCTAGGCATGCACGCCTTCTGTGGTCACCATGGAAACTGGTGAAGGGCAGCACAAGATGTCAAGGATGTCATAGTAGAAGACTTGTGTGCTCAGGTGTCTGCTTCTTTTCCAACAGGAAGAATGTGGAGAAAAGGACTCTGCTGGATAATATGGATGGAGTGTTCCTAGTGGTGGATGAAATCATTGATGGAGGGTAAATATTAATTTATTAATATTAAAATATTAATATTAATAGTAATTTTTTTCAGGATTTATTGATGAATAGGAAGTTTAAAAGAATGGTCACTTTTGGTCAATTTAATCTGCTTTTGCTGAATAGAATTGTTATTTTAAAAAATTGTACTGACCCCAACTTTTGAATTGTAGTGTGCTGTTCTTAATTTCACAAATTGTAATATAGATCTGTGTTGTAAGTGTATAGTGTCGCCATTAAAGGTGATGGGTATAACAATATATTAAAGAATACATACCGCATAACAATATATTAAATTTAAGTAAATAAAATAAAAATGCTCTATTTTGCCTATATTTGCTATTAAGTAAAATAAATGATTATAAAAAATTTAATTATAGGCCACAATTAAAGAGGTCATGACATGGATTATTTTATTATTTTAGTATGCTCCTTGAGGTTCACTTATAATGTTGATAAAGTTTTTAGCACAAAAGAACCCCAAATATTTATGTGTAAAAACCATTATTTTCAACCTTCATTCTGAAATGAGCTGTTTTTAAAGTGTAAGTTGCAGGTGAACCACCACAGCCAATTAATGTGTAAATTAAAGTGCTCTATATGTATATATTTAATTATTTCTGTCTTAAAATGCGTTAAAATAAAATTTATTGGGGTTTCTTCAAAGGTAGCGTGTTTTTTCAGTAACTGGTGATGACGTCATAAGAGGAACTCGCAACCCATACTCTGCTAGATTCCTACTGTATTATGGCTATTTGGAGAACTGAGTGAGGATGTGTGAAACCATCAAATTCTTTATGGACCACAGCCCTACAATTTTTAACCGGTCAGACGTGAGAGAGGGGAGGAAATTGCCAGGACCCATGGCACTCAAAGAGTTATTAATGCTTGGTGTGAGGAGAATGAGTGGAGGGTTGGCCAGGTGTCTGGTGAGTAGCTACGTTAGAGCTAGTCTAGGCTAGCCTGGTGCAAACTTAACCCGGATAATATAAGGGAACAATCCAGTCTTTTCAAAAATTTGCCGTCATGTAGAATAGCAAGGAGGGACAACGACTGAAGACATTATTTACTTACATGGTGTCAGTCCAAATCAGAGCTGTAGAGATGCACACACTGCACAGGCAACAATCGCTAGTCTCATCGACGCCTCAAACGTCATGTAATACCCTTCCTCAATCCACGCTATTTCTCACGATTTAATTAGCGATGTTTATTGTCAGAAAAGAAAAAGAGAGATCGATGTCCCCATCACTGTGTTTGTGTGGGCTATGCCACCCAATTGAATCAGTAGTGGAGAGTATGTGCTGCCGTGAGGTGAACGCGTTTTGGAGTTTAGTGGAACAGCTCGACCTGCGACCGGCTGATCTGACGTGCCTGAACCCGTTTGTTTTGCGAATAGCTTATTCTCATTTCAGGCAGGATCACGGTCCCCTTGAAGCACACACGAGTATGTTTACAGTTGAGTTATTTTATCCATAATGTTTTTATCAAATAAAACATACAACCAACTTTTCTGTAGTTATGTAAGGCATCTATAGCTATGACTATGCCGGTAACTCTACTAGTGAGTTCCTCTTATGACGTCACGCCCCATCTAGTGGAAGGGAGCGGGAGCGGTTAAAACCACTGTTAAAAGTGCCAAATTTTCATATTATATTCAGCATTTTGGTATAAAAAACAATGGTGGGCGGTTCTTATCTTTATGTTTAATAAACACATTGCATTATCTTCGTGAAAAATTTAACCTGCAATTTACACTTTAAGGCGCCATTAAAATAAACCATCCACTTTTTTCCAACGCTGGGTTCCTTCTGAAGTCTGTACAGAGACGCAAACGAGCTGTTTAAAGGTCCCGTATTATGCCCCTTTTCACAAGATGTAAAATAAGTCTCTGATGTCCCCAGAGTGTGTATGTGAAGTTTTAGCTCAAAATACCCAACAGATCATTTTTTACAGCATGTTTAATTGTCATTTTTTTGGGGCTCAGAAAAACGCGCTGTTTTAGTGTGTGCCCTTTAAATGCAAATAAGCTGCTGCTGCACGGCACAGGGGACGGAGCTTCACGAGCTCGCGCTCAGTCTCTCAGGACAATTTCATGTCACGGAATGATGATAAAATCAGAAACTCTCAGTAACGGTGTTCATTTCGAGTCGGACAATAATGCCTACAGAGTCAGAGTGCTGTATAGAGATGGAACAGGTATAGTTTAGTAGTTTAATTACGGTTATAACGTATTTGTCATCTGCTTGTATGTATTCATTATTAATAGCCTACAAGTCTGCTGTTTCTGACCAGGTCCGAATGATGATCATACATATACTGATGAGTTTAATAAAGTTTATTGTACATCACACAAAAGATGAAGCGTCAGTTTTACTTCAGAAAATCACCGTAAGAGCTGAGTAAACACAGTAAGTTATAAGAAGTGCGCAAGTACATAAACGAATTTCGGTAGAGTTGATGGAGCATTTGTCCTGTTGTTGGCAGACTGAAGTCATGGAGCATGTCAGAAACTGAACATGCATCTGTATATTGTATCCATCCAGTCTATTAGATAGTGATTATAATGGTTTCTATTTGCTTTTGACACAATGCTCGCATCTGGGGCTGGTTGCGTAAACTGCTAAGACTAGTCTTACAAGTTAGTCATCAATTTTTTTTTTCTGTAAGACTGTTTATAACCTTTGTTTATAAAAAATCAGGGACATAAAAAGGTGGATTGTTATAATTTGATACCGAAAATGAAGACTGCTTGCTCCTTGGCTAACTGCTAGGTGGTCAGGCTAGTTCTTAAAACACAGTCTTAAAGGACAAATCAGTGAAAAATGAACCTAGGGGTAATTAACACATGGTTACCGAGTCGATCGTTCCCTGCGATGCGTTTTCATGAAAATCGAATGTATAGAGTTTTATCTTTAAAAACAGATTAGCTCATAACAGTAGTATATGGGGCACAGAGTAAGTAAAAGTAAATCGCTAGTTAATACCACTAACAAGGCTCAAAATAGCCTCACACTAACACGGTAGCATAATGAGGGTCCCTACATGCAAACCGAAGCATTGAGAACTTTGTAAGTGTACAGACAGTTTAATAAGAAGATACTTCATAAAGACAGTACATTACGCGTTTACAGACAGGCGTCATCTTGGAAAACAGTCTCGACTAATCGAGTCACGAACGCCGTGCTAAGTGAGCTGGTCGATAGGAATTACGCATAGTGAAATCTAACGTAGCACGGCGTTCGTGACTCGACTATTAAACTGTAAACTTATTAAACTGTCTGTACACTTACAAAGTTCTCAATGCTTCGGTTTGCATGTAAGGACCCTCATTATGCTACCGTGTTAGTGTGAGGCTATTTTGAGCCTTGTTAGTGGTATTAACTAGCGATTTACTTTTACTTACTCTGTGCCCCATAGTGTTATGAGCTAATCTGTTTTTAAAGATAAAACTATACATTCGATTTTCATGAAAATCAAGCTTTTAATGTTGTTTATATGTCTATGTGGTGTTTTTAATATGCTTTAAGACAAACCATGTGCAAATTCATAAGTCAACACCATTGCTGAGTATTTTCTCCTTAAAACTGCAGTGAACTCAAAAACACAGTTTGAAATCGCTGGTGTTTCTGACGTCACAAACGACCTTTTAACCAATCACGACAACGTGTGATAGTCAACGAGTGGATCTCTGAGCTGGTGTGAGTGAGTGGAGGCGGGGATAATTTGCATTTTCATTGAACCGCATATACTAAATGAGGCAAGGGTGTAGAGTTACATTCAAGCTATTTTAAGGCATGAAGAATTATTAAGAATTATAAGGGGAAAAAAACGTTTAAAAATGTCATATTTGGTGATCTAATGTGAGTTTTAAGGGATAAAATGATTGACTACAGGGGGACTTTAAGCGACTGAACGATAGTGGGCGCCCATACACAAAAGAAATATATTTTCAGGATATATTTTGGAATATATGCAAATATTTGAAATTGGCCCAATAAATATATTTCATACTTATATTTCATATATTTTTGTTATATTTCAGAATATATTTCAATGTATTTTTTTCTGTATGGGTCCCCAAAAGTGTCAAAAATATATGTGGTATATATTCCAAATACATTGAAATATATTATGAAATATAACAAAAATATATGAAATATAAGTATGAAATATATTTATTGGGCCAATTTAAAATATTTGCATATATTCCAAAATATATCCTGAAAATATATTTCAAATATATTTCTTTTGTGTATGGGCGGGGGCCTATGGTGCGATGATGTATAACTATTTGTCAATGTCTTGCTCTGGAGGCAGGCATATGCAAATGTATTTGCTTGTTTGACATCACAGATCCTGCAATGTCAAGTTGTTTTGGAGCTTGATTAAATAAATGCTTTGTTAATAATGAGGAGGACGTTTTAAACTCTGAAACTTGCAGGATGTTTTAGTAGTACAAAGACATGTCAAAAGATCAAGGCAAATTTGACTTCTCATGTCATGACCCCTTTAAATGAACATATGAACAGATAATGTGTACAGCAGTAAGAATGTCAGCAATGACTGATAAAAGCCTCATCTTAAAGAAATTTTCTTTTTAAATAAACCTTTAATTTTATTTCTAAATAACCTTTTATTTGACTAAATTTACCAGCTTTTAACTGTTAAAAGGACTTTCTTCCATGAGCAGGCTGATTTTATTTTGGGATCATCACAGCTGTCAACCAATATGGATTTATTATTATTATAATTTATTTATTTTTTTACTTAATTTACTCCATGAACGTCATCAGGGGGAAGATAGTGGCCCAATAAGATCCACCCATAAAATAAATAATTAACTTCAAATTCTAAACTTCATTCATATGTTGCTCTTAAACTTGTTTACAGGGTGATCTTGGAGAGTGACCCCCAACAGGTCATTGAAAAGGTCAACTACAGGGTAAGAGACTGTATCAGTGCTTGTTTTCTGTATCTATGAGTTGTGCTTCACAATGCTTTGAGAGTTTGTTATTGAACCCCAGACATTCATCAGATACAGTGGTGGTCAGAATTAATGGCACCCCTGGTAAATATGATCAAAAATGGCTGTAAAAAATAAACCTGCATTGTTTATCCTTTTGATCTTTCATTCAAAAAATGCGCAAAAATCGAACCTTTCATTGAAGTAAAAGAATTAAAATTGGGGGGGAAATCACATTATGAAATAAATGTTTTTCTCCAAAACACATCGGCCACAATTATTGGCACCCCTAGAATTTTTTATGAGTAAAATATCTCTGAAGTATATTCCCATTAATATTTACATTTATTTAGCACACCAGGGTGACTAGGAACATGAAATTGTCTAGCTATGACTTCTTGTTTCACAGGAGTTTAAATATGAGGAAACACAAAGGGCAAATTCCCTTAATCATCCATCACAATGTGTAAAACCAAAGAATATAGTTCTGATGTGCAGCAAAAGATTGTTGAGCTTCACAAAATAGAAAGTGACTGTAAGAAAATAGCTAAAGAATTGAAAATCCCCATTTTGACCATCAGGGCAATAATTAAGAAGTTCCAATCAACTACAGATGTTATGAATCTGCCAGGAAGAGGACGTGTGTCTATATTGTCTTAATGCACGGTGAGGAGGAAAGTTTGAGTGGCCAAAGACTCTCCAAGGATCATAGATGGAGAATTGCAGAGATTAGAGAGAAGTCTTAGGGTCAGAAGCCTACAAAAAAAAAATAAAAAAAAATAATCAAACAACCCCTACATCCCCACATGTTGTTCAGGAGGGTTTCAAGAAAAATCTTCCTCGCTCATTCAAAAATAAACTCCAGCATATTCAGTTGTCAGACACGACTGGATCTTCAAAAGGGACCGGATTCTGTGGTCAGATGAAACAAAAAAATGGGCTTTTTGGCAGCAAACACGCTAGATGTGTTTGGTGCAAACAGGGATAAAAAGTACCCCATGCCTACGGTTAAATATACTGCTGGATCTTATATGTTGTGGGCCTATTTTTCTGCTGGAGGTCCTGGACATCTAGTTCAGATACATGGTATTATGGATTCTAGCAAATACCAACAGATAAAAAATCAAAACCTGACTGCCTCTGCTAGAAATCCTATAATGGGCCGTGGTTGGATCTTCCATCAGGACAACGGTCTAAAACAAACATCAAAATCAACACAAAAATGGGTAACTGAGCACAAAATGAAGCTTCTGCCATGACCGTCCCAGTCCCCTAAACTGAACCATATAGAAAATGAGTGGCTGAACTGAAGAGAAGAAGCACCAACATGAACTTGTGAATCTGAAGGATCTGGAGAGATTCTGTATGGAGGAATGGTCTCTGATCTCTGGTCAGGTGTTCTCCAAACTCATCAGGCATTATAGGAGAAACCTCAGATCTGTTATCTTGGCAAAAGGAGGTTGCAAAAAGTATTTAATAACAGGGTGCCAATAATTATGGCCAGCGTGTTTTGGAGAAAAACATTTATTTCATAATGTGATTTAACCCCACTTTCAATTCTTTTACTTCATTGAAAGGTTTTATTTTTGCGAATTTTTGGAATGAAAGATCAAAAGGATAAACAATGCAGATTTATTTTTTACAGCCATTTTTGATCATATTTACCAGGGGTGCCATTAATTCTGACCACCACTGTATATAGTATACTGCAAGTCAGCACAGTTTCTAGCTCTTTACCCTGAAGCACCGCTTCCTGTCTTTAGAAATTAGCTTGGCACATCATTTCAGCTTGACAGGAAGTTCCCTTTTCTTTTTGCCCAGTTTAGTCATGCACGCAGACTAAATGTCCCTCTCTTGCCCTGTCAGTGTGTGTCGGAGCAAGCGTATGGCTTCGTCCTTTTTGATTACATCACTGGTAACGTGGAGGGCCAAGGAGAGAGACGAGAGCTACTGTAGCTCTCCTTCAGCCCCCTTCCTCCTCCCTCCGCTTTAGAGACTAGAGAGAGAGAGAGAGAGAGGGATGAGGGTGAGAGAGTGGGCAGGTAACTGCATGGCATGCACAAGCGTGTGTGAGGCTCACAAGAGGAACCGCTGTAACCGAGGGAGCCGATCAATAATAAGAAAATGTCCCGCTGACACCTGACCGTAAAGCTTTTGCTGCGGAGTGGGAGACACTGAGTCACATCTTTGAGTTACGCTCACATAAACTCGCTCAGTCAATGACCGGCATGATTTCAGCAGTCCACACTTCTGATTTATGCTGTTATGAGTTGGATTTTTTTACTTCAGTGCAAGGGGGAAGACACTGTCCCACTTCAAATAATATTTAAAAATACATCAAAATACAAATAAATTAAGGTCTAATCTAAAGATCTTGTCTCAGACAAATGTATTTTGTAAATAAATCTTAAAAAAAAAAAAAATATATATATATATATATATATATATATATATATAAATTTTGAATGAATTGGAAAATTAAATAAATTAAATGTAATGTATTATTTTTTTATTAGTAGTAAAATTAGTTATTAGTAGTTATTAGTGTTTTAGACTTTTTAGACCCAATTTTACTGATGGTCCTATCCAATACAGTTGTCAACCAATATGGATTATATATATATATATATATATATATATATATATATATATATATATATATATATATATATATATATATATATATATATATATATATATATATATATATATATATATATAAACATTTCCACTACAGGGACGTCATCAGGGGGAAGATATTGATAAAATACATTATTAACTTTAAATAAGATTTCAAAAAAACAAAAATACAGAGAGATAACACAGTTAAATAATCTAATCTAATTTTGTATCTAATCTAATATATATTTATATATATATATATATATATAATTATTATTATTTTATTTTTTTAATTAAGTAAAATTGCAGTCTATTATCTTTGAATACACTATAGCAGCTAGGGCACTTTTTGTGATCTTTGGATATTTTAGTCAATTTTAGCAATGGTCCTGTTCTAGTAATAGTGGTCAACCAAATATGGCTTTTTAATGGGCAGTGATAATATGATTGATTGCTGAAATAATGCCATAATAAACCAAATGATCAAATGCATACACAAAAAAGTGCTTAACTGACAAAAGAAAATGTTTAATATCCATTATCAAGGGCGAACTAACCCTTCTGTTAACGGGGCAAGCTGGCATTATCATCAGCCGAAGATATTTACAGATGATTTTGGAGCACAAATGTTCTCTATATATTTTCTCTACAGCTTTGGGACACTATTTTTGCCCTTTAGTGATGTTTAACAGTAGTGGCAGATGAATTGTGGTGTGTTATTGATCTTAACCTTCACTTTGCTATAGAGCAACTCAAGTATGAAACATCTTGCACGATTTGTCTGGCTTGGTTGGTTGCGGTTTATGTCGGTTAATTTTGTCATTTGTAATTGTAATTTGTCCTGTTTTTGGTTACTTTACAGGCAGATGACAACCCATTATCAGAACAGAGTGTGGCACAGGTATAAACACACATATACTATATAAAAACATACAAACACACAGAAACTCTAATCACAGACACTTTTCCCACCTGTTAACGTTTGTTGTGAAACATTTTAAAGCTCTGGTCTGAAATGTTTCCCTTTCTGTCTAACTCTCTTTAACGCCTGCACTGTGATCAACACCATTATCACCTGTCTCGCTCTAACCTTTGCCACTAACTCTAACCTTGACAGCACATCACTGAGAAACTGGCTCTCACCTCTAATGTAAGTGCATGAATGCTTACTCTCACACACGTGTATGCGGATACTTTTAAGCGCTTAAAAATGAAACATTTGATCTTTTGGGTAAATCCTTCAAATATTTTGTTAGAGTGACAACAGATGCGTAGAATGTGACTGAAACTAATCTAAAGTGAAGTTTAATTCTAAAAGAGGCCGCTGTAAAGAAACTTCCAGTCTAATACTGTGGTCTTCAGATGCCCCCTTGTGGCCGTAATATAAAGTTGTTCGTTTATTAGGGAACTTTTGTCATTAAGAATATAGTAGCTACACCTCATTATTGCACTATTCAGCCTTGTATTGTGCACATTATTTTAATTGCATATTTCATTTCATAATAGTGTTTATTTAGCTAGATAATATAAAATCTGATCAATTTAAAATGGTGTTTTACAACTAGCCTATATTGCATTGATTCAGTGGGGGCTTTTTATTATTATTACTCACAAAATATATATGAAATATGTCCAAAAACCATATTAACTGATTAACAACTAACAACTTAATGTCATGAAATGCACATGTGGAGTAATGCTGCTTTTTGAAGTGTGTTGTAGTTTTTGGGGTTGATCACTGAATGTTCACTGAAATTCTGTTTGATTTTTCAGGTGTTACAGTCAGCAAAGGAGCAGATCAAGTGGTCAATTCTAAAATAAAATATCTTGAAGGAATCTGTAAATTATTGAAAGGGAATTTCAATTTTATTTTATATTTTAATTATTTGTAATTTAATTAATTGTAGAAGTGCAACCTGTTGCATCTCATGTTTAGTGCTGAAATATTTATATTTATGTCAAAAGTGGGTCATTTCCGTTTTTTAAATGGTATAAAATGTGTTGTCAATGCACAAATACCTGTCTATTTCCAAAGCAGCTTTAAAGCAATTACAAATTGTTTAATTTTTTTTTTTTTTTTTTTTTTTGCTGTTCTGTTTAGAGGAGGTACAGTATATTTTTTTGCAGCATGGCCTGTGATATAAATAATCACAGATTGTTACTTGATTGTCTAAACTTGTTTTAGTCTTGTCAATTTTGTCATTGTTTTTAAGTCATGGCTGCTTTACAACCTTTTGTCAAAAATATAATTCACAAAGTTTTGTTACATTAGGCTTACAACTAAATATTTTGCTATTATACATGTAAATTGTTTAAATGACAAAGAGGCAATATTATTAAATATAATACAATTAATATAATACAAAATAACAGTGAGTTACATTTACATATGAATAGCAAAATATATTTTATTTACTAGGATTTATTTTATAGTAACTGTGTATCACCTGAATGTTTTAATGGGAAATAATTACGGACGAACATGTGACTAAAAACGAATAAATATGTTTTTCTATAGCTTTGTTTGGTCGTTTCTGTCTTCGAGTCTGTATGACAGCTCGACAATGATGCCGCTTCTCTATTGGTGAGAGACGAGTGAATCTGGACCAATCAGATTTGTGTTGTCCTGCATAAATACTATTAATTACAGGAGGGTGTGGCTTAGTCTGCCATTGGATGGTGTAGGCCAATGGAAATCGCAGATCCGAGTCTCCACCTATGACTGAAGCCGAGGGATCGCCTCAAGCCGTGACTGGCCACAGTTAATGAAGCTGGGTGTTGACTTTTGAAAGAGGAGGAGACATTCAACACCCAATCACATTTTATTCTTTCTGTTCGTATTCATGCAATAGCCTATTATGATATGGATATGTATGTAGCCTATCTATGTAGACAGCCGATGCCTGTCGAATTAGACCTGTTAGGACTAAATTAAACCTCAAATTCTAGGCCTACTTATTTTCTTTACGCCTTTAAATATATTTTATAAATTTGGAAATTATGATGCTAATAATGCTTAGCCTATATAAGCACTGAAAATTAACCAAATATTTTGTTAAATAGCTTCAAATGTTAATTACTTTTAGAGGTTAAATGTAGTTGTTTAATTTAATAGAGGTAGGCTAGGACTAATTTTTATCGTCGCAACGAATGACAACGACAACTGCAAATAACACATAAAGTAGGCTAGCCTATTCATAAACAGCTGCAATAGGCTAAATAGGCTGTAGGATCTACTTTATAAGCATGATGCACAATTTGTAAAACAAAACGCGAAAATCATTATCGATCTTGAAATAGGCCTATCGTCATCGAAAATCATCGAAAATAAAATAATAATAGGCTATTATTAAGTAATAGCCTAATAATAATCACTGACACCAGCAAACCCCTTTTTTGACCATAAACATAAAAAAACAAGATAAAACCCGTAGAATCGTTTGTACTAGGCTACTAAAATGAATATAGGCTATTCCAGGGCATAATATAGCCTAATACAAGTGAATTTATTGTTGTTTATAATGTTGGTTAGTTTTTTGTAAGCTGCATGAATGCAGCTTCGGTTCTGTTACGGTGATCCCTAGGCTGTTTTTAGGCTATCGTGATCATTAAAACAGATTAAGTTGATTAATGTGCATCTGTGTTGGAAACAACACAAATTTAACAAACATCGAGACTCAAAATTGTGACGTATTGAAACAAAATCATGTTCCTCAGCATAACATTTGAATTCTCATAAAATGTTAGTAAGATATTTCCCAACGCGGTCGTAAAAAATGACAGTGGATTTTATTTATTTTTATCATCATTGTTAGGCTATCATCTTCTTAGATTAGCCTAGGCCTATTTAACGTCACAATAAGTTCAGTCATTTCCTACTCAATTTTATTTTTTAGATTTTTTAGATTCAACTTGATTTTCTTGATCTGTTAGGCCTATTTTAAAATAACATAAATAGGCTATATGCTACCTACATTTTACGTCAGCAATTAATGGTTTAAGAAGGTTGGTATTTATTTATTTATTTTATTTTATTTTTTTACTGTTGGTAGGCCTACTGCATGCACCGACCCATTTATAGAGAAATATCGACCGAGAGAAAGCACTGGATGTTTAGGGGTGTCATGGCCACGTGACATGGAAGGGCTCATTATCACATTGTGATGTGAGGAGGTTGATCAGCGCGAGCGCAGCGGTGGCGATGGAATAATTAATTTGATTGTCTCTTGATTTGAAAGAAATCATGCATTTTTTTACAAGCTTGAGGGAAACGTGACATGGAAGGGCTCATTATCACATTGCGATGTGAGGAGGTTGATCAGCGCGAGCGCAGCGGTGGCGATAGAGAATTTACTGCGGTTAGGCTACTTTCTCTAATAAGTTCCTTTACTATCTTTATTCCCTCTCCGCGCCACGGAATATACATATATATAGGCCTATATGTAGGCTAGTTGCCTACTTTAATCTCTCACTTCTTTGTTTAGTTTTATATATTTTCTTGTGGCAGTTTTGAAGGGATTTCAAATATATAGGCCTACGCAAATAATCAGTCAATTATGGCAGCAACTCAATGCATTTAGGCATGTATCCTCAAGACGATCTGCTGAAGTGCAAACTGAGCATCAGAATGGGGAAGAAATATGATTTAAGTGACTTTGAATGTGGCATCGTTCTTGGTGCCAGCCAGATATGAGTATTTCAGAAACTGTTGATCTACTGTGATTTTCACTCACAACCATCTCTATAGGGTTTACGGAGAATGATCCGAAAAAGACAAAATATCCAGTGAATGGCAGAACATGCCTTGTTGGTGCCAGAGGTCAGAGGAGAATGGCCAGGCTGGTTCGAGCTGATAGAAAGTCTACAGTAGGCCTAACTCAAATTAGCACTCATTACAACCCGAGGTCTGCAGAAGAGCATCTCTGAATGAACATCACATCAAACCTTGAAGCAGATGGACTACAGCAGCAGAAGACACACAGGTGCCACCCCTGTCAGCTAAAAACAGGCTAAAATTCACACGGACTCACCAAAATTGGACATTAGAATTGGAAAAACTTTGCCTGGTCTGATGAGTCTCGGTTTCTGCTGTGACATTCAGATGGTCAGAAATTAGTGTAAACAACATGGATCCTTCCTGCCTTGTATGGTGTAATGATGTGGGGGATATTTTCTTGGCACACTTTGGGTACCTTAGTACTAGTTGAGCATAGTTTATACTCCACAGTATTGATGCCGACCATGTCCATCTCTTTATGGCCACAGCGTCTTCTGATGGCTGCTTCCAGCAGGATAACATGCCATGTCACAAAGCTCAAATCATCTCAAACTGGTTTCTTGAACATGACAATGAGTCGATATGGACAATGAGTCGATATGAGGAATGTTATTCAATCATTGTAAAATGTTAAATGTATTGAAACAAATGTTTGAAATGTGGAAACACTGTTACCACCACAACAGGATTTTTTTCCAGAAGCACAAGTAAGGCCTATCTTAAGTTGCAGGAGGAGTGAATGATTGTGATGTGTTTGTCGTTTGCTCCATCTAGTGGACAACTGAAAATCTACACTGTCCTCTTGAAAAAGCCAGACTCTCACCACCAAAAGCTAGATTAGGTTTGTTTTGCATCTCATTAGACACAGCTCTTTCCTATATATTAGATACGTCTTTATTCAGCCTGCTCTGTTGGATGCCGTGTTTAAAGTTTAAATCAGCTGAACATCACCTTGTCCAGGACGTGAGACCATCTAAAAGACAAGCAAAGACCAACAAACCAGCATCCCTTTACAGCATCCATTCTCCCAAACATATAATGGATGTATTTTTAACCCTTGTTGAAATCCATCATTTATGGCTTCATGCTTCCTGCATGTAATTATATGGAGGGGTCACTCAGCGAACGCATGACACATGTGTGGCTGCATCTTCACATCCTCAGGAAATGTGTTTTTAAGAGAGTAACGGGTGTTAATAGATTTCAGATCGCTTGCAGCTGCTCTCACAAAGTGCTTCAAAGTGAAGAAGCATCAGATGAAAGAATGTCACTTCATCTGTCACAGACATCTTCATGGGACAGAGACACGCAACGCTGTGTGCTCGTCCCGAAATACAGCCCGAGGTCATAACTGCACGCTAGTTTCCTCAAGGACTTAACCTTGAGAGCATTTGTCTATATTTTTCTCACTTTTTTTCCATGAGAAAACTGACTGTGTTTTTCCTGTGCTGGATAGTTTATTGACACGATGAAAGATAAACTTACGCATAAATGACATAAAGCAATAAGTGAAATAGCTGGAGTTATGCACTTTGAAGGCCTTAGATTCATTAACACAAATGCAAAAAAGTGGATTCAGAACTGACAGCTGTCAATCAAGTGTTACGTCTGTACCATAGACAGCAGAGTGTATTGCTACTTAATCATTTCAGTAAAACCAAACATTAAAAAAACAAATAAAACATTTTAGTTCACATTGATTTTCTCTTGTCTTGTCCCTTGTTTCTCACATTTTCTGATGTCTCTTGATTTGAATGAAATTATGCTACAAGCTTGAGGGAAAAATATAAAAAAATGATTGGCTTAGACACTTCTTCATCATAAATTCTAATCCTCATCCTACAGATCTGGGGCCAGTTGCATCATGTTAAGACAGTGTCTTAAGATCTATGACCCAGCAGTTCAAGGAACGGTTAGTCTTACTTTTCGGTATCAAATTAGGGCCATTGTACGTTTTTATGTAACTGACTTAAAAAAGCTATGAACAATCTTAAAGAAAAAAGTTTGATGACTAACTTGTAAGACTATAGCGGTCTTACAAGTTAGTAAGACCACTATATATACCCATATACAGTTTTTCCCTTCATATTTAGTAATATTATTGATTTGACACCACTAACACTGTAGGATGAAGCTCAATAATGACACTATTGTCTTCTGTAGAGTTGCTTTAGTGAATTAACTTTACAGTTATTGAACTGAACTGAATCGTCACTGAACTGAATTGAGCTGAAAAATGAAAAACTTTCATGTATATTACTGTAAAGCTGCTTCAAAACAATTTCTATTGTATAAAGCGCTATAAAAATAAACGTGACTTGATTGACTTCAAGTTCCTCAGCGGCCTGACACCAACTTTGAAGGAAGACTGAACTACACATGCTGCTATACATGGTCGCACCGCGTCGCTTTGGCACTTTACTAAGCACCGGCTGAATTTGTCATTCAAACTAAAGAAATCAAATGTTCCTTTTAGGAGTAATATTTGCCCCCTGGATTTGATTTTAAAATTTGGTACATTTATGAGGACATATTCTTTTTAACCATATATTCTCTCTGCATAACATGATGGCAATTAAATAAATTCACAATGTGAATCATTAGATGTTTTCATTAAGCTCTTACTAATTATATAACATACATTTTAACACATATTTTATGTGATAATATATAACTTGAAGAACTACATCAGACCACCAAAACTGGCATTTTGGCCTGATCCCCCATTCATTTCTGACCCTGATACACTGTATACATGTATATGGCTTGAAGAAAAAACTTGACAAAAAAGTGTCTTATGAAGTAATAAATTAAGTCAAACACACACCATGGTGTGCATTATCTAAATAAAGGTGAGCTTTAAGAGACAGACAAGAGCATAATAAGCTATTGATCAAAACATCAAGTTGACTCTATAAATTAATGAATTATGAGGGGGTTCAGTTCTGAAACATTGATTGGTCAAATGGTCACCCATAATGGGGTATAAGTGGCATCTGGGAAGTACAGGCAACAACGCTGATGTCACATTGCTTTTTTACATCATAGGAGCCAGTTGGCATATGGGGAGACCTTTGAACTGTTCCTCATATTTCACATGTTGGCAGATCATCATGCTTAGGGAAATGTAACGCTGCTGTTTGGAAGGTGATGGAGTGAGTATAACAGAGAGAAAGAGATAATGTGAACGACACGGTGTTGTAAGTCTAACCTTTTAGAAACTGAGGTGATTGAAAGTGTAGGTATATTATTACACAAAAAAGACAGTTCTATCAATAGTCCAGTTTCATGCACTGTGTGTTTGAATGTTTAGATGTTGTGTGACTGTGACTCATTTCTAAATCAGCCAGAAAAGACATGCCTCACATCACAGTTCAATAATCTGAAATAATTCCTTTCTTTCATTGCAGGAGTTAAAATCCACAATCACCAGAACAGCAGCTCAAATCATGTAACTGTTATCCCACTCACACTTTCAGTCAAATCATGTAGCACAGCGAGGGGTTGCTGCATATATAGGAGACAGCGTGAATAAACTGAGCTTGATTGGCTAGCAGCTGTTTAGCATACTCTCCCTAACTGGCTAAGGAGCTGACATTGATGGATTGGTTCTTTACTGATAGGTTCCTCTAAAAAATGACGTTTCAAATGAAGGGCAGGGCTAAAACTATAGGGAGTGGCTAATTTAATGTGTGCTGTCAATCATCATGGGCCCTCCACACAAAAGAAAGTGTTTTCACCTCCAACATTTTTGTTTAAAACACATTTACTGTTATATTTATAGTTTAAAACATAGATTATCAACTCAACACATTCAAAGAAAAGACTAGTATTTCATCCTTACCAAATGTACACACAATTTCACTTTTAATCCACAGAACAATTTAACAATTGCTCTATTTACCACAGTGGTAGTATTAGAAAGATAAATATGGAAACAAAATTTGGTAACAAAATTAGTAAAATCACACCAGAGCGTGAAAGTAAAATAGCTGATGAAAACCTATTTTTCAAGCTATAACAATTCATAAATCAAGTGCTCATGACATTCATGTTCCTGGCCAGTTTCTTTTTAACACAGAATATTAATCACTCAAACTGCTGAAAGAAAGAAAGTGCGTATAGCTAACATGAAATTAACTATTTTAATCGTGCGTTTCTTGGAAGAACTGAATGGTATGGAGTAGCCTACTTTGGAGGCCTGTGTTATTTAACTATCAGGGTGCTTTCCTTAAGTATTGTACCAAATTACACCGCACTGTCATGTAGCCTTAAAATCATATTAAAATATGTGTTGTGCTGGATCTCGAGATGTCATGAAATGAATCCATCCATGAAGCCAGGCGCTTTTAACCAGATAAACGCCGTATGGAAGGCCTAAGCTCATAGAGATGTGGCCCGCCATTTTGTCTCCTGTTTCTCGTCAGGTCGCCTGCCAACTCCGCGTCACAGAGAAACACATGGTCCGCGGGGCTCCTCAATACCCTCGCGTGCCGCACGCCCCATTTCAAATAAACACCCGGGTCCACTTGGCCCGGCGCTACCCGCCATCTGCCCAAACAGACCACGCGGAAAATAAATGCTGCTCTCCTAAACAAATAAACCCTCGCGCCATTCAGAACGCGCGAGATGGAAGCGCGGGATAGGAAAAAACACGATTTATCCTCGCGAAGGATAAACACGGCGACAGGTCTCCGAATGTATGTGGAGAGGGTAGGTTTCACAGAGTGTATAGTCAACAGAAAAGTAGCCTAATCAAGAGGAAAGTGTAGGCGAGGTCGTTTAAATGATGTAGGCCTAAAATTATAAAGTTTTCAGGCCGAAAGCCACCGCGGGCTGCAGTTAGATGTGTCAGAAACGTCAATTGTACATAGCCAGCCACATAGAGAAAATATTATATAAAATGTTTTACATAAGGAAACGGGTCAGTATTGAATTAGCCGTCTAAATGTAGGATAATAATGTAAATATCTATTTTTATTGATTATTTTATTGAGTAGGCTACTTTACTCAACCATTAAAAGCTAGCCTATTTGTTGGTCTAACGGCGCCAAATCATATTTACTCAAATAATAGCCTATAATATGACCAAAAAAAAAAAAAGAGAAGATAATTTAGATCTTATTACACAAATTAAATATATGTTTACTTAATGTTTTTATTAACTTCTCAAAATACAGACACATTGTTAGCGGTTGCAGTTTCAGTCATATTTGTAACCAGTTGTTGCATAGCCTACTAAAGGCCATGTATTCAAAAATGTCATCATCTGCAGCTAGCTGGCAACTGCAAGCAAGTTTCATATTCTCTCCAACCACAAAGCATCGCAGCCTCAGAAGTGGAATGTAGGATCTTCTAACAATCAATGTGGAGGTGGCATTAGCCTACTATTTATAGTTTTTATGTTTATTATCAAAAGTTAGATGTTTTTGAAAGAAAGTAATACTTTTATTTAGCAAGGATGCATTAAATAGCTAGATAAAAAGTGACACTAAAGAAATGTATAATTTACAATAGATTTCTGACTCTAATGCTGTTCTTTCTTTATTGAAGATCAAAGAATCAGTTTCCACAAAAATATTAAGCAAATTAGTCATACAGTATTTCTGAATCACGTGACATTCAAGATATATATATTTCTTTTGATGTTTATTAATAAAATAAACATTTTTACAATATTAGTCCCATTGTAAAAAAAAATCTGAAAAAATCACTTCAAAAAATATTAATTTAAACAGTGTGTGTATAAACATCAAATGAAATCAAAATGAATAAACATGAAATGAAATACTTTTTATGAGCAGGATTTCAAAATATTGATTGATTAATGTTACAAATAGAACAAACATTTCAAGCATATTGAAAACATTGTGGTTCATTATCATTGTCTGTTTTTACAGCAAACTTGCGCATCAACCTTTCATCCGGTAGAGGGCGATAGAGCACCAAAATGCAGTTGGACCAGGACGGGGGACTCTGAGGCCTTGTTCCTGTCTTGCCTTTCCTCGTGTTTCAGGTTATTCATGAAATCACAAGAATCTGAGATGTCTGAAGGTACAGAGCTGTGTGAATTCTTCATCAGTCACTTTCGAAATTGTTATGTTTGTTTTCAAGTATGTTGAGATGTCAAGTGATGGACCGCTTTGTGAACGTTTAGTGATGTTATCACAAGCATCATATGAGGAAAGATTTTATGATAACTTTTATTCAAAAACATAATTTCATAATAGGCTTCATGAATTAAAGAGACTGATTTTTAAGCTACACATTTAACATTGCATAAAGAAAGAGTCTTTCTCACTCTCTCTCTCTCTCTTTCTCAATCCCCAGGGCGGAGAATGAGATGATTGGCCATCTTTGCGTTTCGTCGTGCAAGAGGCAGGGCTGTCAGAGAAAGCTGTCCTTTTAGGGACATAATTGAGGCGGGCAGGACGGCATGTGTGGGCGTGATAGGTCGATTGTGTCAGAGAAAGCAAGATTGACAGGAGTGACAGCTCCATTTATTGGCTGCTAGAGTCTAGTCAGCAAAAGGGCATTCAGGGCCACTGGCTGGCTCTGCTGGCGGCCTGTGCAGTCGGCGCCTGGTGAGTAAGCATTTAGACAGCAGCCCTCAACGCTGCAATGCATGGGAGAAATATCTCTGTCAACACTGACTGTGATCTTTGACGGTGCCTCTAAAGAGGAAGGTCATACATATGAATGCAATCTCTGTCACACTCTTTTTCACCGACACTCTCGCACATAAACACACACACATAAAACCAAGCCTGACATAAATTGCACATAATGCCATGTTGTCAAACTCTCTTGGCACAAAGATTCAGCAGTAAAAACACCCTTGACTAAAGGTTCAGAGTCCTTACCCTGGAAACATTTCTCAGCAATGCGTTTATTGAATGTTATCTTTGTGGAACGATTATAACTTTAACACATTGGCTGTAATACAGTTTCATGTTTGGTGTTTGACATTCTTGCTGAATGTAAAGATTGAGATTATCCTTAAAGGTAATGTGGAGGTAATACAAGGTTTTTTCATGAAGACAGATTTTGAATGATGATTTGTTGATAAAGCCTGGTTGAAGTCTTGTAGTTTGACAGTATTATAGACGGACAGAGAGATCAGTTTAATTTATATATATATAAATGTATTAATCTCTATATAATATGTTACTGTTCAAATATTTTGTTAAATGTTTTTGAAAGAAGTCTCTTATGCTCACCAGGCTGCATTCATTTGATACAAAATACAGTAAAAACAAAATACAGTGATTTTTTTATTATTGCAATTTAAAATAACAGTTGTGTATTTGAATATATTTTCAAATGTAATTTATTCCTGTAATGGCGACACACTGAATTTTCAGCATCAGTACTCCAATCTTCAGTGTCATATGATTGAAAACAGTGCTGCTTAATATTTTTTTTGGAAACCATAATACATTTTTCCATGATTATTTGATGACTAGAATGTTAAAAAAGAACAGCATCCTTGCTGAAAAAAATTATTAAAAAGTATTAATTTCTTTAAAAAAGGCTTAAACTTTTAATCAGTAGTATTAAATCTATATTCATCTATCTGTCTCAACACACAGACACACACACACACACACACACACAATATAATCTAATACATGTAAATTGTAAATGGATCTGTGAAGTGAAGCACACTCCCTGAAGGCATTATCTTATGAATCGCTTTGAATGAATAGTTCCTGTCAATCCAGTTTGACTTCTTGTAGGGTGTGGCCAGCGCAATTAAAATTCTGACTCCTGGATTGAAAAGGAGCCAATTGTTCAATTCTACTTTGTACCCAGTCCAATCATTCAAATCATCACTTTGTCATCACACAAATCATCAAAAAATACAGTACAGAAAAGATGGTTATACCCATTATACCCCAGAAACATTTTAGGAGAACAGTATATGTATTGCCATTACTGACAGCATAAGACTTTATTTAATCTTTTTTGGTTTCTCTTTGTCTATTTCCAGTAATGCATGAAGCCATGCAGTCATGGTAAACAGCATATCTCGTACAGGAATTTTATCCAACATGGAGGATGAAGAGATTTCTCCTGGAGAGTTCTGGGAACTCTGTGTATGTGATTTCTGATAAAATAATCCTGCAGTTGTAACTTTGGTCAAAAGTCCCCTGTAATTGTTGCACTTGGCTAATGAATGTCTATGACAATATTTAACTCACAATTTTGGCTTCTTTGCACACACATAATCATCCACTCACAGGCACAGATATACACACATCAAACAAAAATCGTTCTTTTATATACGTTTGCATAACCTTTCCATCAAACAAAGGTGAAAGAAAATAAACACTATCCAGAGGAAATGTCCTTCTAAAGGAAACATGCTCACTTGGTGTTATAGCATGCTTTGGTACTAAAATATTTGGGTTTCAGTTTTTTAGAAATGTTGTCGTCCAGAGGGTTGCGACCTCAAAATGTTAAAACTAGAGTTGTAGAGATGCTTAGAGAAAACTGAAGAGAGACTGCGCCTAATGGAAAATGTAAGTATTTTATTCCAACTGGCCGTATAGTCAGTACTTTAAAGGAAAGGTTTCACACCATCAGACCGGGATTGAGCAGTGTCCTTCAGACTAATAAAAGCAGGCGATTCATGTACTTAGAAAAAGGCCACAGAAAGTACCACCTAATATCCTAAAGCTGTCATGCTCAGAGAATCACTTAATAAGGCACATAATCGTAAGAGGCGGCCAAGACCTCAGATGACACTAAATCAATTGGCAGACGGTAACTCCTCAGGCGGGCCGCGGTACCTAAGCTCTGAGTTATGACTTTCGGGGTGCCCCAGGGCTCAATACCCGGCCCACTCACACTTCTCTTCGTCCCAACTTTACCCTCTGGACTTAATTCATTTTTCCCTTGCTGGATCTGACAGGTTGCGTGTTACTTGGCGCCTTTCAAGTCGCCGGGCCGGCAGTATGATTAAGGGAGATGGAGGAGGATTAATGGAAAAATACAGGAACTGCAAGGAACGGTGTTGACCTAGAGGGAAGAACCTTACGTTAATTCTTAACATGCCGTTTGTTTCTGGCAGGGAAAGATAAAAGGTTAAATGTCTCAAGAAACCATAAGTACGTCAGAAGTGTTTATTTGGTTTGTCCAAGCGTATATTGAAACAGTTGTTTGCGAAGGAAATTGAAATTATAGTACTGCATGACCGAGTTATTTGCTGTGGAGGTCTTGCTTAATCATTTCCATAGCTCATGTTGTCTTTGGTGTCAAATCCCATCTGCAGATGATACCACTAAAGGATGAATGGCAATCAGATGTTGGAGAGCGTTTTCATACAGTAATCATGAGAAAATGCTGTGCCCAGAATTGAATTCGCCACAAAGAACACTTAATCCCTGTCACTTCTCCATCTTAACCAGCATGCATCTATTGTTTGCTTTGTGCTCATCCCGACAAGAAGACGTTAAACGCCAGTAGAGGTTTTCCAGGTTAGCTTCCCACATTCTCCTCACTAATCAAGAGCTGCCTCGCAATAACGATAAATCTCTCATTTTGACGTGCGGCATAAATAAAGCAAACAGGCCTTGGTTTGATTACCCAGACTCCCCGTGAACAGACGGGCATTTGAGTGGCTCTGCTATTTATCAACCTGGATCTCCCTTCCTCTCAATCTCTCCAGCACTCAAAAAACGCCGTCACTGATTGCGTTTAATGTCTAACACATGGCCTGGCCAAGCATTCCCACTGCTGCCCGGGGAGGTGTTTGGACTGATTAAGAGTACTGTGTTTGCGGCCAAAGACTTGGGTTGTGAAGCCGAAAGGTTCTGGCAACGCGGCAGAATTCCGAGTGTAGCTCTAGGGATTCGAATGTGGTTGTCCCTGTGGTTAGCGGACAGAGTTTCTACTCTTGGAATCTTGCAGAAGCATCCAAACGGGAAAGAAATGGCATAGCAGCAATTACTTATTATCCTGAGGAGTTTTCCTCACTTCAGTGCTTTACCTCTCTCTCACTCTTTCTTTTTCTCCTTCATCCATTCAGCACTTCTCCCTATTTGCCGGCTGCCTGGGGTCACATTTAACCTGGAAGTGCTCTGATTGAGCCGGGGGTCACTTCACGGGCCCCCAAATTGCCTGCACCCATCCGTCACTGTCAGGCCATTATTAGTGCTATTATCATCAAAGTCACAGTCTGAATTATAGCGCATGCAAAAGCAACGCCGCTCGGACTTAACGGCGACCTGAGCCGGGATGACAGCGAAAAGGGTTGAGACCTTGCCGATGACATCACTCTAATCCCTCAAAGGCAGAAATGGCTGATGCTGAACAGAACGGTGTTCTGGGAGAAAGTTTGCAGGTTGCACAGCTTCATGTCATCTTGAAACTCTCAGATTCATGTTAACAGATGACCGTAGGCCAGATCTGGATGGGCTGGTGGAATAGTGAGCATTTATTGGGGAAAAGGTCTTGTTTCTTGCTGCAAATGCAATGAATTAGATGTTAATAGTTAATGAGAATCAACCTTTGACACGTTGGAGTTTACTCATTTATCAGCAGGTGTTTTTATACAAAGAAACTTAAATATGAGGGATGCTACAGCATTATGCGATTATTTCGTTAATGGTTTACATGCTTAATGGGATGAAAATTCTGTCATCATTTACATTTACTCACCATCATGTCGTTCCAAACCTGTATGAGTTTCTTTCTTACGTGGAGCACAACATTATTGAAGAATGTTGGTTACCAAACAGTTTCGGTTCGCATTGACTTCCACTGTAATTTTTGTCCATGCAGTGTAAATCAATAGGAACCGAAACTGTTTGGTTATCAGTCCATTTTTTAAAATATCTTATATGTTCCACAGGAGAAAGTAAGTCATTTTGAATGACATGAATGTGAGTAAATGATGACAGAATTGTAATTTTCGGGTGAACTATTTCTTCAAGTGTTTAATTTGTGTTTTTACGAGTTTGTCATTTTATCATCAAGGTAAGATGTGAAAGTATAGGTTAGTGATTCTGTAATATGTCTGATTTAGGATAATGAAACTAAACATAAAGAAACTACACTATTTGCCTTGCATGAGATTGAAATTTACTTGTAAATGCTGGGTTTGAATGCTTGTTTCTTTAAAGTTGAACTGTATAATTTCGGAACAACAAAAAATTGTAAAAATAATGAAATTTTTTGGGCTCGGTTGTCTCTGCCCTCTAAACTGTTATATACATATTTAAGCATCAAAATGTACAAAAAATTACACATTTCACCTTAGAAAAAGAGAGAGTGGTAACCCTTAACCTGGTTTTCCCCATCAAAGGCTTGCAAGACCCCTGTCCAGCACTCCTTCACATTCAGTGCTGCCCTGGACACCGAATGGCCTGCATTGTTTTGCACTCATGTGTCAGTCTATGTTCTCTCTGCGACAGATCTTAAGGCAGCGCTGTTGTCCTTCCAAATTAAGCTTCTCCATATGCATGAGCAGAAAGGGGGGAGAGAACGTTGGCAACGGAGGAAAGAAGTGCCATGGTGGGGAGTCTAAACAAGTGACAGACTGCTGAGCGGCCTCAAAACACGAGCTGTCCATCAGCGTTAGGTGAGTATAAGAAACAACAAGCTTCTGCATGCACATCCATAGGGAAATGTTAAGAGGTGCATTAAAAACAGACATTATAGTATTATAGTAGTACTGTATGTGTGATAATTTGTATCATCCTTTTTTGCCTGGGTGGCTGGCCTACTTTTCTCTCCATTAAATCATTTTTGGGCGCTCCCAAGGGTTGATGGGAGTAGGGTCAGAGATCAACTCCAACGCCCCCATATGGTCAATTAAATCCCACTCAGTGCCCAGGCAGGGCCTCTTTCTTTATGGCACTATTTACTCTTTTATTTTCATTATGTACAAAGAAGGAGAGGGCAGGAGAGAAGAAAGTCTTTGTCTGTTACCTGCGCTAGCAGGTACGATTCACATTTGGAATCATATGAATTTAACTATTGTAGTTCTGTTCCTGATTCCACTTAATTCTAGTTCATTGATCATCACATGCTTCTTTTTGTGGTTGGTCTCAAATAATATGGGACAGAAATTTTTATTTCAGGCTTCTTTGATGAATAGAAAGTTCAAAAGAACAGCATTTATCTGAAATAGACATTTTTTTGTAACATTAAAACACTACCGTTCAAAAGTTTGGGATCAGTAATAATTTTTATTTTATTTTTGGGGGGAAATAAATAAAAGAAATCAATACTTTTATTCAAGGATGATTGAAATTGATCAAAAATTACAGTAAAGACATTTATAATGTTACAAAAGATTATATTTAAAAAAAAAATGCTGTTCTTTTGAACATTCATCAAAGAATCTTGAAAAAAATGTTTACACAACTGTTTTTTGAACATGGATAATAATACTGAATGTTCTTTGAGTATCAAATCTGCATTTGCAGATCAGCTCCTTTTGTACAAATTCTGATGCAGCATAAACAAGTCTGACAGTCACAAGACAAACTTCAAAGCTGCTTCAGACTAAATGGGGAATGGCAGCCCGTGACCCAGAAAAGAAGCTTCATGCTGTACGTGCAATTGATTTGTTTGGAGAGAGGTGAAAGGCCTTATGGTTAAAGTAAATAAAAGAATGCATATCAATATATCATCAATACTCCTCTCTATGCCATTTCGGAGCCTCTCAAGAGGCCGAAATGTGGGGAGGAGATCAATAACTAGTCTGTCTGAGCAAGAGATGGTGGCTCTGCTGTCACATATGTAGTCTGGACTGTAATAACATCTGCTGTGCTTTAGTCACAGATCTTCATGTTTGGTCTCTGCAGATTATGAACGTCACGGTGGATCCGGCAGGATGAGTAAGTCATTTTGTTCATGTAAGTTAGAATGAACCTCTCAGACGGTCTGAACTGAAATGACTGGCCACCAGGATCAATGTAGTGTGGATTTCATGCTTGTCTAATCACCATTATAAGAGAAGGTGCCAGTTTGCTTTCATCCAGTGTGTTAATGTATCTTTCTTAATGTCCGTAGAGAAGTAATTCTGTAGTCGATGCCATTTGTGTCTCCTAACAGTGAGTCTTTGTGTGCTAGTCTGTTTTAAATTCAATGAACAAGCTGATAAAGAAATGGCTATGGATTTAAAATGAGTCAAAACTTGCATGATCCCCATTTACTCCTTGTATTAAGATCTGTTTTGGGTAATCACAAGTGGACAGCACTAATTGCAGGTGTAAACAGGGTCCAAAATACACTGAATTTTGAACCTATAGATGAAATCATATTTAAAATCCATGTGACCAGACCACATTTGAAGTATAAGAACTAATTTAATGTACCTGGACAGTAGTGAAGAGCCGCTTTACTTACTCGCCTGTCAATCACTCATAATTTAATACTGAGAATAGCTGAGAAATATATCCCTTTTAGAAGCATTTTACTAACAGGTATAGATATAATCTGTCTTGCCTACGCACTTGATTGGATCAAACGGGGCCTTGTTTAACTGAGCCATCTTCACAAACCAGAAGCAAGACAGTACTGGTTCACATGGCACTATTTGATTGACCTTTTGTAATCCACAGACTGCTTTAATGAGTTACAGGATCCACTTTGTTCCAGCCCAGAGCTGCTTTCCTCCTCTCATTCCTGGAGAGACCTCTGTTTTACAACCTCAGGTGCTTCTGGATACACTTAGTGCTCACTGTACGTCACCTGGGACTGCATGGGGTCAACCCGTACCTGACCTCTCACTGGTATCTGTGCTCACACAGCCAAAAGAAGAAAGAAAAAGAGAGTAAGAAATAGGAAAGTGGCCTATAAAGTCTCCATATAATGTGGAATAAATTTCAAATCTTTAGACTTGGATAGATTTAGATACACATTTTGGTTTAAGACAAGTGCATTTATACATGTCTTAATGTATTAGGCTTGTAATTAAATATTTGAATAATACAACATATTAAATCTCCTTATCCATTTAAAAATCCATACATTTAGCCTATTTGTTTTAACATTTTCTTAAAATAATTTGATTATCATGGTTGAGTGGTTGAGCTTGACAAATGCAGCAAATGCTAAAAATAGCCTAATACTTTTTTTTGGTCAATTTGATTAAGTAGGACTTACATTTTGGTATGTTTTTGGTCAGTAAAGTGTATTTAGTTCAAAAGCTTTTTACTACAATTAATTGAATATCATTCCAATAGATTGTGACATTTATGATGTTTTTAATGATGATGTCTATGACAGTGATTATGATGATTTTAACTATTAGATAGTCAAGATGTGTTTAAAACTAGCTACAATTCACACCATGTTAATTTTGTTAGATAATAGTTTATCAAACATTTAATAGGTGTTAACACAAAAACATGGGATATGTTGTTTTAAAAATGTCATGGGGACATTGAAGTGTACTGTATTTTGTGGAATGTACAGTAAATCAAAGCTGCTATTACTAAACAACAACAACAAAACTACAGTAGCAAGAGGTTATGAAGATCATTAGAAGTGGCTATATTAAATAATACTAATATAATATGAATATGAAGGCTATAGAATAAATAGCAGTTATGAGCTTTACATTATTAAAATGTCTGATAGCTAGCCTATAGCAATTATGAGCTGTACTATATGATGCTTTTTTAAATCAAACTGGAATTAATTTAAGACATGTTAGCCACTGTTAAAACTTTTAGAGTCCTTTATTTTTTTTATTATTATTATTTTTCTTTATTTATTACACATTTTACTCGTATTTAAGTGTTTTAAGACGCACTCGTGATGTTGACACGCCAGAGTGTCTTTAACTTTAATGGAAATGCCACGAGCGTGAAAGTCATCAGTCTGTCACGGATCTGCGCGTGGCCATGACCGGCATGATAAAGAACCGGACGCTTTTCCGGCGAGGAAAACGGCTAATGGGCGAAAGATGAGGAGAAAAACAATAGCGAAGCGCATCCTGTACAATGGATACGAGGGATACGAAGAGACACCCGAAGACACCGGTGCGAGGGCGAACCACGTCTTCAGTGTATGTAAACATCATCCTTTTGTTGCGTAAGTGTCCTTGTTTTACAGACCCTTGATATAATTATGTGACTGTCTTTCAGCAAGAACCGGCGAAGAGGAGAAAATGGAGAGGACTAAATGGAGAGGACATCTCATCTTGTAAAAAGTTAAAAACAAAGGTTTGTTACTTTTTAATGCTGACTAATTATAATCAGTTGTGTTTTTTTGCTGATAAGCATTGCTGAGTAGATTAGAATAACTGTTGCAATGGCCATTCTTACCATTTATAATAACTTATACATTTTTAATCAGAAATGATAAAATAATACAATTACAATTTGAAATTTAATGAAATATAATATTTATATTAAAATTATTTACTGTATCTTCCATGTGATAAAGGAGCTTTTAAATTGTTTATGTGTTTATTTATTTCAGACTTGATGTAGCTCATCTGCAGTTTAAAGCTACAATATGTAAGATTTTTGTAATAAAATATTCAAAAATCACATGCACAATCCCAAAAGTTCCCAAAGATTTTTAATTTCAGAGAAATTCCCATTTTAAATAATGGCTCATCCCGGTTCACTTGTCGCCTGTCAATGACGTAATATCCGCGTTATCCCTGGTTTCCGCTTGTACTGCCATAGTAACCATGGCGACAGACGTGGACAACTGCGTTACGTCTAGCGGCACGCTCACACTGTTGTTTCGTTCAAACATTATGGACCATGGCAAGCAGACTTTGGGACAAAACGAGAACTAAAACGAGGATCAATATCAGCGCGGCGTTTTCGAGGTGCCGAGAGCTTCTACTTGACAGAGACGCTGCTTCTGCATGCACTTTATTAGACAGGTGAGCAAATGTACATGAAACAAATCAATGTTATATAGATCAACATGATGAAATGTTAGAATATGATCATTATGTTATTCTAATGTTGATCTACCTTACTGCTAGTCTCATACAGATAAACTAACACATAGAATAACATTATAACTTTCAACACACTCAAATGCAGTTTAGTGTGATAGTGTAGACCAAGTGAAACAGCGCTGCGTTACCTCACAAGTTTTATTCGTCTAACAAACTGACCTGTGTGAGTAGTAATTCAGCACTTGCGTGTAGTTCGGTAGAATAAAATGTCCTTATTCCTATATATCCGTGGGACTCGCGTGAGGCGCTGATATCTGTCTCTCATTAGTAATTGCACCTTGCTTCATACCACAGTCATGTTATTCACTCATCCATAAACATTATTAGATCCTTTGGCATGACGGCAAGTTCCATAATTCCGCTTATACGTCATCAACCTACGCCTTTGTTATTGTAAGAGGTTAGCGACCCCTAGCGGCGAAAAAAATTACATATTGTAGCTTTAATGAGGGTTAATAGGATCACTTACAGTAAATATGAAGACACTAGAGGCTTAATTTGGATTTCCGCAGACTGGCAGAACCCTCTGGAGGACCTTTAGGCACCATTTCAAAAAAGGAAATCAGTTCTCTGGGGAACTTACATGATGGAACCCCCAAGTTCCTCCAAGAACTTCAAAGACTGTCATCATGAGGGAAACGTTTTGAGGCACTTTAAAAAATATTAAAGTTTGTAATAACAGGAGTACAGGATATCTGAGGCATCTTAGAATTGAGGATCTTTAGAGGGTTTTGTCAATGTGATGAACCTCAAATATCTTTTTAAATTGTTACCAAATGTCCTTTTTTAAGTTACAAACCACACCAGAACCACTGTTTTATTTCTGTTTGCTCTCGAACAGGCTTTTGAGGTTGACAAGCCCCTTGGAGATGCAACAAGGGATGCAGATTTCACTATGGAGGTAGTAACTTTATTAAAAATCTAATATTTAATTCCCTGCATTAATTAAAGCTTCTTATTTTTAAACATCTAAGTGCCTTTTGGAAGTTTAGAGCCAAAAAGTGAATTGCACTTACACTCTTTTGGCTCCAAACACTTGCTTTCCATGCATAAACAGTCAAATGCAAAAAACAGCATTTTTGGTAAATTGTTTATACTAGTTTGAACCCATGTGTCCACGTCACTGTCTATGCTATTAAAATGGGATATGAATAATCTCCTTTCAGGTGCTTGGGAGCCTCCAATCATGTTCAAGGGCGGAGCTTATCGCAATGGTGCTCAGTATGCAGAGGGAGATGGACGGCCTTCGAGAGCAAATCAGGAGCCTAACAGGTAAAGTGGTGGACTTCTGAAATGAGGAGGCAAAGTGCCCTCGCTGGGTTTGTTTTTTTTAGTGCAATGCATTTCCATTGGCAGGGAAAGATGTGCACCGAGCTGAAATCTTGCTAACAACCGACTCATTCACAGCCCATTTCATGTTTCAAGATCATTTCAGTTTGAGGAAAAGTTCAGCAAGTTCATGAGGAAACTTCACGTCGAAGAAAGATTTAGTATTAATGTGGTGTGCTATGTTACACAACACGTTACCAATTGTGAGACGGTTTCAGACTAAATTCATACTTTTTCTTTTACAGCTTGTGGGAAGTTGGCTCAGACACTTGAAGAGTTGATCGAGAGGAGTGATAGATGGCTGTGTGGCAGCCACGAAGCTGCAACTCCCAGCATTCCAAGGGAGGCCGAGAGAAGCAGGCCACCCAGTCACATTTCTCCTCCAATAGTGCTTAGTGGAAGAACAGATGAATGTGCAAGTTCAGAGCAGCAGGGGTGTGGTCAGTATGAAGTCACACAAACAATGCAAACGCAAAGGAATGGAACGCTTCTGGAACATGAAGTAAGAGTTACATTGTAGATGCCGGCGCAGTAATCAGTTTCAGAACTTGTCCAGAACATCATAGAATCTTCATAGAATCCCATGTGTTTAATTGTTATTATCCTTAGTTGCTGTTTTCTTTAACGATAATTGATTTAATAATAGGTTAATCTGCTGGTTATTTATTTGATTAATTGGACATAATGCCCAGTGCCCTCTTTAAACAATGTGAAAAGTAATGTTTGCATTGGGTCCAAAAATGGTTCAAATGAAAAAATCAAAATCAAAAAGTTTTTAGCTTCAGTTGCTGTTTTTTTGCTACTGTTTCATTGTTCATAATTAATGACTATATTAACAATCAATTAATTTGCTTATTTTTTTGATTAATCAGACATCATACCCAGTGCTCTAGTGCAACCAATATGCATAGTAATATTGAAGTAATGTACATTGTGTGCAAAAATAGTTAAAAGTTACATTTTATTGTAAAAAATATATATATAATTTGAAAGCAACAGTTTTAAATAACCAAAATTACAGAACCACGAACTAAGTGTGAACAGATATTTGGATATATATTAATTATGCATGACTTAAACATATCATATACGATTTCAAGTTCAGTTGTGGTTCGTTTAAAACTTAAATGTGATGTTAAACAGCTAATATTTGATTAAGTTGCATGCACAATCTTTGTGAAAGTTTAACAATGGCGAAAATTGAATCACTGCACTAGACAGTAGAAATACTTGCATTATAAGATCAGTATCATGATATTAAATGTGTTTTTTAGGTCATAGAAATGCATTTATCACTACTTAATGACAGGGTTTCTTCATGCGCAATGCAAACACCTGATATAATCGATAATGAAATTTACTGTAGATTATCAGTTTGAGTTGCAGCCCTCATTTATTGGTCGGTGACTGCATTTTTTGCAACTTTTTTTGTTCCTCAAGGTTATCAGTGCTGATCTCCTGGAGCGCTGCAACACAGGGACCACGGCTCGGAAACTCACCAATGACCTGCTGCGCAGCCTGTACGACAGAGACTGTCTGGCTTCTCACTCAATCTCAGGCATCGTTAACAGCAAGCGAGGGATGCCTAAGCCAGCTCTTCCGGCACATGAGATCCAGGCCATTCTGAGTACGTATAAGGGACGGTTTGTAACAAGTACTGAACTGTTGGCGTCCTTTAGTTAGTTTGAGAATTCACTCAGTTCCATTTCATTAACTGCAATCAGGCCATTGTGAAGTTTTTGATTAATTGTGGTCTCAAGTTTGCAGCTTTGATTACCAGTGAAACATTCTCCACAGGGACGGTGCAGCGGTTCTTCCCCGGAAAGACAGATTCAGAAATAAAGGGCTACATTCGACAGAAGCTGCAGAATGAGGCCAAGAGGCTTCGGAAAAGGCCACACCCTGCTGATGATCCATTGGTGGGCTCTTTTAAGGAGGCAGGAGCAACGTTTGAGTATTGAATGTTGACTTCCTTTGGACATACCCAATGAATTTTAAAATGGAATTTAACGACTCAAAATTCTGTTATTAAACTTAAAAGTTCAGAAAAGTTCTATCATCATTTACTCAGTTTTCATTTATTGCAGTTCCAAACCAGTATGCATATAGGTTTCGCACGACATGAGGGTGAGTAAATTATGACAGAATTTAAATTTTTTTGAGAAAGGCTGCACAATTAATCTATATAAAACCAAAATCACTATATGGCTTAGTGTGATTATCAAATCTCAAAGACTGCGATTTTAACTACATAAATATATGCGCTGTGTGTTTCAGAGTGAAGCGCAGCACTGTATTCATTTACACGGGAGCAGCTCATGATCTGGTGTTTTCAGGTCATTTGTGCCAAATCATGCAGCCCTATTGCTGAGCGAACTATCCCTTTAAGATCGTATTTGTACATGACAAACTATGTGTGTATGATCTTTATCATGTTGATTACACAAAACTGTGACTTTGTATTGACTCGAAATTGCAAAATGAACCCTGGAGTCACAGTTAGAAGTAGATGGAAAACAGTATCTTCGGCGTACATCCAGCATCACTGCCAGACATTATCACACACTGTTTGTCGTGCGCTAAAACTTCGAACGAAGTAGACTGAGCTGTGAACACAGCGGCAGATGGTTAAGCATCGCTCTCCTGTAAAATTACATGGTTGTCACTTGGTAGGGGGGTTACATCGTGATTGATGTAGTTCAGACTTGTGGTATTTTAGTTGATCACATGTTGAAAGTGTGCCCCGGCGTGTAATGTGAATATATTTTTTTTGTGTGTGTAATGTGAAATACGCGCGTGCCTCCTATAGCATATTGGACTCCTTACTGTGGCCTTATCAGTCAGAAAACTCAGCAGTACAGTTCTCATTTCGAAAGCACTGTGATTATATCCATTAAAAAAACACCTGGTCTGTCTTGAATGTGTGGCGTCTTTTCTTGTCTTGATTGCAGATTCTGTTCACAGAAGCGTATTGAATCGGCTGCTTGTAAACGTACACGTTTTTTTTTACCTTTCCAGACAGAAGCACGCAGGCTCCTGAAGGCCAACGGCTGTGTGAGTAAATTAACCCCGCACTCACCAGCTGTATCACCGCACACACCCCTTTCAGAGGGAAAAAAACACATCACCGAACACATGGCACAAAGGACGGCGTGGGAACTGCATATGGTACATAATCAATAGGCCTTATCGCGCACACACAACCCGAACTGCAGACACACCAGCATTGGGCTAGACCATTATCAGTGATACATGACCCTAATCCATTTAGGTGTCAATGATACAACAGATTGGGGTTCGGGAAAACAGCGGTGTGGCACTGGGGACGATATCTTCACCGATCCAGCCATCTTACAGACCTTGCCTGTATTTCCACTCACTAGATCTGCTAACAGCAAATCAATGGGCTTCTTTTGTTTCTGCAGGTTCAGACATCCTCATTGTGTTGTTGTGTTATCGGCGCCGTGTTGTGTGTGTGTGTGTGTGTGTGTGTAAATCGCTTTGAATATGCCACCAGGATAGAGGCCTCTCCCAGAATGTTTTCTTTTTTCTAATGTGAGGATGTAGACGTTGCGAGGAAGCGAATATTTCAAATGGCGTTACAGTGCGGCCATTTGATCTCTTGAAGGCTCGAGTTGATTTACGCATATGAAAAGTGCTTCAGCTGTATTCGCCAATATTTTCACTGCGCAGTCAAAGAAAACTTCAAAGTTGAAGGTCGGGGCGTTAAACAGTCCTCCGGGCTCGCATCCTTCTCTGAAGGGGCCAACGCAAACACGCCTCGGCCCTTCGTGGGGCTCTCGCTGAACCTGGGTAAAAGCAGCAGGGAAGACAACCGAAATGAAACGTTTGCAGAACGCAGGGGAAACGCCTCCTCCTGTAGGCCCATGCGTTTCCCGCAGAGCTGTAATATGTCATCCGGGCAGCAACTTCGGTGGAGGACATATCCCACAATGCCCTGCAAGGCAGGGTGCCGCGGTACCCGTTGCGGCTCACTAACATGCCTCCACGTGCCATCTTAACTTTTCATTTGTCTTCTACCTGTCAACCGGAGGAAAGAAATGTTTGGAGGAAATGATCCTCCTCAACGGTTTGTGCCGTTAAATGACATTGCACTTTTATTCAACAATCCACAAGCATCTTAGATGAGCACAAAAAGTCTAATTCAATAATCTTAATCCCAGTCATAACATATATTGTACATTTCAGGGACTAGACTCTAAAATTTTGGATTACATGAACATTTTCTTGTGTATGTGTGTACTATAACTGCTGTATGTAGCTTTGCTTTTATTTGTTTTGCTTTGCTTGAATTAAGTTTGGACCAAATCACTATATTTTTGCTTTGTTTTCTATTTCTATTTGTTTTGTCTAGATCTTTTGTATGTATAATATAAGCCTAAATATAAGCCACTGTTTTTTGTTTGTTTGTATTTTTCCCCTCTTTGCTTTGTTTTTGTCTTAATCTTTTGTAAAATATAAGCTTAAGGATTAATTTTTTTTGAATGTATAATTGCTATATATAATTGCCAATCATTTTTTGGTTTGTTTTTGACATTTCTTTGTTTTGTTTGGATCTTTTGTATCTATAAAAAAAAGACTCAACTGCTGTTTTTTTGTTTTGTTTCTCTGCCTAGTTTTGCTTTGATCTTACATTTGTGTTATACAAGATCAAACAGTCATACTGTGTTTTGTTTTGACCTTGTATAAGTCCAAACAGCTGTT
>NC_139963.1:21703619-21809019 GCF_963993115.1 Abramis brama | reverse complement strand
TTGTGACAGAAAAAAAGTTTGTCATTTTGAAGAGCATGTTATTCATACCAGGCCACGATTAATATGAGTTGCTTATATAATTATTTTTAATAGTTTATATTATTTTTAAATAATATTTTCAAAATATACTTTTTATTATTTATTTTATTATTATTATTATTATTTAGTTTTATTATATATTTTTTGGTAATACTAGTTTAAGGTCCAATTCTCACTATGAACTAGTTGTTTATTATATTACTAGGATATTGTCTGTTTATTAGTACTTATAAAGCAAATATTAATGCCTCATTCTGCATGACGATATTCTACATCCCTAATCCTACCAATACCGAAACAACACCTTCCTTACTAACTATTAATGAGCCATAATTAAGAGTTTATTGAGGCAAAAGTCATAGTTAGTGAGAATTGGACCCTAATCTAAAGTGTGACCTATAAATATATCTTTTTTTTATCACATCAAACCTTTTGTGCAGCTCTTTATTTATTCAAACATGAAGTATGATATGTCCATCCTGTTCTAGTATCACTTGAGAGAGAAACTGTTGCTATCACTATTTCTGCAGCAGAATGGATATGTACTGCAGATTTTATCCATGGAACAGAATTTGAGAGCACACAGTGCAGAATATTGTATCTCACAATAAAATGCTTTTTAATAATACAATTCATTTGTGAGCAATGAACCGTAAGTTGCAATATTTAATATTTTCCTGACTCGTTATTTGTGTTATTTAAGTTTTTAACAAATGTTTTAACAAAATTGGACTAAAAATATGATCGGTTTTATATGTATACGACGAATATAATCGGAAGTAATCATGTATAGATCGAGGTCATGTGACAACAGTGTATCATTGAAATATTAGCTCAAGAAATGGAGCATGGTGTTAGCAACACCAAAGTCATGGGTTCGATTCCCAGGGAATGCATGTACTAATAAATTGAATGCCTTGAATCCAATCCAAAAATGTAAATGTAAGCACTACTGCAGTATTGTACCAACCAGTAAGGAACAATAAGAACGTGTGTGGGAAAAACCTGTATGGTGCAAATAATAGAAACGGTGTATTTGTGTGTGTAAAACAGAATCGAGATACCTGGCTCTGGTTGGAGTGGGTATTATTAGGTTTGGGAAGAGGAACATATGTAGAGGAGCCGCAGGGGCCTGGGGGGACGCTTGATCCCGTGGCGCCGCTCCTCTCTTCTGCCCCCAAATGGAAGCACAAATTGAGTTGGTAGGGCTGAGTAAATTGAATTTACCGTGGGAGCCCCCCACCATTACCAGCCCCACACTGAGTTTAGGGTCATCTGTTTTAGTTGGCAAATTGATTTTTACATTTTGGCCCTTGTCCTCTGCCATCCTGTCCTGCTCTTCCTCTCTCTCCCACTCGTTCTCGTTCTAGCTGATGTTTATAGTCATGTATGATGGTAATAGTGGAACATAGTGGTTTGCATCAGTCATGTAGCGTGTGTTTTGTCAGTTCATGTGATTTTTGCACTGGAAACACGAGTGCATGACTCGGTTTATGTATCTTGGATGTATCATGTGTCGACGTTTTGTTCATAAATTAGTCTGCAAATGATTCACAGATGTAAGGATCCATGTTCGTAAAGCTTGTCTTCTCATCTGTATTGTGAACGAACGTGTCCCCAACCTTTATGAGGTTGTGGCGTATGACTTTGTGTGTGTGTGTTTCGCCACTTTAGAACAGTAGAAGTTGTGCTCTTCAGTCCCTGTGATGATAGCAGCATTGTAGCAATTAATTAAACAAAATTAATTACCCTCCTTATCATCCGAGTACACATTCACGCAAAGCACTCTCTCCATCTTTCTTTAACACACACACACACGCACGCACACACACTTTTATATTCACAGATTCACTCATACACCTGCGGTTTCTCTCTCTTTCTTCTTACTTTGCAGTAATGTATCCAGAGGAAAATGTCATTACTCAAAAGTTGCTTTTTCAAAGAAAATCTCCGTTATGTTTTAAGGCAAGACACTGTACAGGCAAAGCAATTTTTTTATTTGCACTATAGTTCATTTTGTGATTTTAGGTGTGGTAACACTGACATAGACACGATACTATGTGTACTTTGTAACAACAGTAAATGATGCATAATTACAAGTAACTAAACCAAACCCTAACCGTAACACTATAGTAAGTACATGTTAATTAATATTACTCGGTACGATGTAACTATGTCACCTTAAAATAAAGTGTAACCTTTTTGAGCTATTTTGCTTCCATAACATGTCTTCTTTCAGAATAGTGGAAAAGAAAACATCAACATTTTACATCAATATTTTATTGCACTTCATCTAATTACATATGCAGATTTCAATTACAATGCATATCTTTAAAGGCTATGTTTCTCTCCTGCACTGAGCCAGAAATCTCCACTTCAGCAGCACTTACATAAACCAAATTTTCCAATTTTATTATAATATCTATATTCTGAAGGTTTTTCCAAAGGGGTTTGTTCATCTGGTTTATATAACATTTTATTCATAAAAGCATGGTGCAATTCGTTTTCTGGCTGTTGACATTATTTTCTGATCTATGGAGGGATACAAATCAGAAAATAAAAAGAAAATAATTTTGAACCTGGCTTTATCCAAAGTTAAAAAAATTGCCTTAAGTGTCAACTTAGTTTTCAGATTTTCAGAACTTCATTTGGAGAAATATTCACAAATTAATATGTGTAGTATAGTGTAGTTTTAAGAGAATTTGATTTGATTTGAGTTCAGTTTGAGACTCTTTTCTTTCTTTTTTTTGCCAGTCTCCATTTGCTCTCCTTTTAATCTCATTGCTGTCTGGAATTGAGATATTAAAGAGAGATCCTGTTTGCAGCTTCCACTTTTGATTCCCCATAATTTTGAATCCTTTAAAACTATTTATTTAAGTAATTAAAGGTAGTAAACGGTTGTGGCGTGTGTCACGTCACACAGAAGACAGATTATGTTTCCTTGACGTTAGGTGTCAGACGTGGGTTTGATCAAGTGTTCGAGCGGGACGTGACACTATTAAATCATCTTATTTTGACATCCCATGACGGTTTCTCTTTCTTTCTTTTCTTTTTTTTACCTGTCTGAAGTCACTTCTCGTTCTCAAACACGCACTTAGATCAAGTAATCCCCTTAAAAGAGAACTTAGTTGGCAGTTGGATTCGTTGGGTGTGTGCGTGTGTGCCATCCTCCCGCTGTGTACAATAGTGGGGTCTTTTCCTCGCCCCCGTGCGTATGGTGAACAGGATGGGGGTTTCTGGCCTGCGGGGTTGGGCCCCTCTGGTGTCTTGAAGCGGGTTCTGAGTGAGATTGATGAGGGTCGAGACCCCCACCTCCCCCCTCCTGCCCCACCATGTCCCCCCCGAGGGCAGATACTGCCTGTACACCCCCGAACACTCTCGCTTGCCAGAACCCTCCGTGTGCACGGGGCAAACCCAGCTGCGCCCCTCCGTTCCCAATCTTTCTCTTCTTTATCTGTCTGTTTCTCCTTTTATTTCTTTTATTGCTTGTTACTTTCTCCACTCGGGATTGAGTGTCCTGGCAGCGCAAAGGCCCGGAAATGATGTGTGGCTTGTGCTTTCTCTCTCTCTCTTTACTCTTGAAAGCAACAGAGAGAAAGAAGCAGAAAAAGTAAGAGGGAGAGAAACAAACACATTCACATAGATGCAGGTCCTGATTTATTTCCGGAGGTCTGATGCAACCGAACAGCTGAAAGATGCAACGAGATGTTTCTGCAGGTTCTGCAGTGCTGAATCATATACCTATAGTGTAAAACATGGTGAAAATGACTGATTTATGGTGGAATAAAAAAAGATATCCAAAAATCCCCTCAGTAAAAACTAATGTCAAACAAAATGATATAAGACTTTTGAACATGGCTTTATACAATTTTCAGATTTCTGTTTTTGGAATGTATGCAAATTACCGCACATTCAATTAGAAAATGTATCATTTGCATTTTTAAAGACAACACTTCAGAAAGCTTTTAATACAACAATTTTCTTTCCACTTTCAAGAGTGGTGACACACTGTAAAAATATTTTCATATTTGCAAACAACTTTTTCTTTTCTTTTGTCAAATCAACCGAGATTCACTAATGTTGTTCAGATAACCTAATATTTTGAGTTTCTGTTGATTAAACTGATCTTCAATTAACAATGTTGTCATTTTTTAATAGTATATCAGATAACACTTTACAATAAGGTTCATTAGTTAACATTAATGTATTTACTAACTTGAACTAACAATGAGCAATACATTTGTTACAGTGTTTATTATTCTTTGTTAACGTTAGTTAAAAAAAATAGAACTGCTCATTGTTTGTTCATGTCAGTTCACAGTGCATACTAATGTTAACAAATACAACCTTTGATTTTAATGACGTATTAGTAAATGTTGAAATTAATATTAACTAAGATGAATAAATGCTTAAGAAGTATTGTTCATTCTTCATGTTAACTGAGGTAGTTAACTAATGTTGATGTGAAATGTTCATTTTGAACATCTGAGTGCTGAATCATACCCATAGTGAATAGATATCAAATGCATATAAGCAGAGCAGACTGAATATGGTTGGAAAGTAAATGAACTTTCCACACAGACTATTTTCAGAACTCCTTGGCCAATTCATAAATCTCAGGTTTTGATTATTTAAAGCATTCCATGGCGCACCATTCACACTAAATGGTGTGAGTTACATTCCTATGCTACAGAAAAAAAGCCCCCAGAAGGCTTCTTCCATTACTTCTCATTAACTACAGCCCCCGTGGCTGTTGATGTTACATTTCGGTTGATTAAACGTTTGTCATTTACACTTTCATCAAGCATCTCTGTCAGCCTGCGGTTCTGTTACAGTGTGAACATGTCAGTTGTCGTCGCTACACGTCCGGTCGTGATGAATGACTGTTATCAAGTGACCAATCCAAACTCTCAGAGCTCGTTTGAGGGGCAGGCTGAAGTCAGCCGTGACCATCTCTGTAAAATGTTATGAGTTGTTGTGACAGTTATCGTGTCGTGTTTGTGATTTTATTGCACGGAGGCAATAAAAGTCAGTAACTCGAAATCAAACTGACAAACTGAGTTTTAACAGATGAAGTTTGGGTGTTGAGATAAAATGTCAGTTACAGGCCTCTAAGTGTCGGACTTACAATTTATTTACTCCTTCTAGAACTTGCCGTGGCTCAGAGATATTGGAAAGATTCACTCATTTTCAATTTTAGTTATCCTGGATCATTTTCTGCATTGTTTTTGAGTTTCTTTTTTTATTCATTATTTCATTTAGTTTTAAATGATATATGTATATATGAACAAAGTGAACTGTCAGTCTGACGTCCTATTTTATTACCTTGTGACTGTTTAAACAAGAGCTTCTGAACACGGACAGAATCAGTGCCATAAACTTTTCAGGGCTTTTTGAAAGGAAATGACCCTGCGACGCCATTGTGTAAAGAACCGCACATCCTCCAAAACCTGGTTTTGCATTTCCAAACAAATCCTGATTAGCCAATCAGAGACCGTTAATTGCCGGTGGATTAATGTTGTGTCTCGCTGAGGACAGTTTCAAGCTTTTCCTGGTGATTCCACACTGCTGGAGACGGAGCGGTCGTGCCTCATCCTAATTTTTCATTGTGTGTCAGCGAGGAAATGAAAGAGGTGCTTGTAATAACCCATAAAGAGGCTTTTTATCCGTCCATGACTCTCAAGTGCTCTTTGTCTTTCTTGCACTTTGTCTTTCTGCTCCCTTTTTCTCCTTTTTTTTCCATTTCAGACGGTTTTGCACAGTTTGTCTTTAGATAAAATGAAATTACTGCTGTGAATGCCATCAGGCTCATAAGAACATCTGTCATGATGATGATCCTGATTTCTGACCCCTGCCTGGATCGACTGTTGGCACACACACACACACACACACACACACACACACACTTGCACATGCAAACATAGGCACGTTAGTATTTTCACAAAAAAAAATTTATATAGTTTTAAGCCAGTTATTTATATATAGATTTACTGTAGTGTTTCGGTAGGAAATATCAGTTTACATTTCCAAACATTTTTTCTTTTGCCATTCATTTTGAGATTTTTGTATGCACAAGGAGTCTGAGCCGGTATGATCCACACGAAGATCTAAACTCACCATCATCGAGTCTGTCTGTGAATACATGAAGGAACTAAATCCAGAAGAAGTGCAGCAACGTCTCCAAGACGCTTGAAGAAACTGACATGCAGAGATACAGTACTGTGAGAAGTTTTAGACACTGGTGTAAAAAATGCTTTAAAGTGAGAATGCTTTCAAATATAATGTCATAAATAGATTTAATTTATCAATGAACTTCTATTAACTAAATCAAATCAATATTTGGTGAGACCACTCTGTGCGTTTAAAACAGCTTTTGTCCAGGTAAACTTGATCATAGTTTTTCAGGGAGCTTTGCAGAAAGGTTTCTTCAAGCGTCTTGGGGACGCTCCCACAGTTCTGGATTTAGTCTGTCTCAGTTTTTTCTGTTTCTTCATGTAATCCCAGACAGACTCGATGACGGTGAGATCAGATCATACCGGCTGTTGTCAGACTCCTTGTGCATACAGAAATCTCACTGGATTATTA
This sequence comes from Abramis brama, assembly GCF_963993115.1. Lineage (NCBI taxonomy): Eukaryota > Metazoa > Chordata > Actinopteri > Cypriniformes > Leuciscidae > Abramis > Abramis brama. The sequence goes on along the minus strand of NC_139963.1, from coordinate 21,802,395 downwards.
CAATTAATGGCAGAAGAAAAAATGTTTGGAAATGTAAACTGATATTTCCTACTGACACACTACAGCAAAAGAAAGAAATAAATGCCTTAAAACCGTTTTGTGGGGTTAAAATACTAACGTGCATAAGACTTTTGCACAGTACTGTACATAATCAAACAAAATATCAAAAAACTAAAATATGGCAGCAATTTATGTAAAAGTCTTTTAACTTACATTTTGGGTAATTGTGCATTTTCTGAAACTATATACTATATATATATATATATATATATATATATATATATATATATATATATATATATATATAACATTAATAATAAGAAATGTTTCTTGAGCATCAAATCTGCTTAGAATGATTTCTGAAGGATCATGTGACACTGAAGACTGGAGTAATGATGCTGAAAATTCAGCTTTGATCACAGGAATAAATTACATTTTAAAATACATTACAATAGAAACCAGCTATTTTAAATTGTAATAATATCACAATGTTAAATGCAGCCTTGGTGAGCATATAAGAAACTTAAAATCTTACCAACCCCAAACTTTTGAATGAGTATGTATGTATGGTTATCGTATTATGCCATTTATTTGGAAGATACATATATCAGTATTTTTGGACAGACCTGTAAACCTTCTGTTCCTCTCTGGAAAACCACAACTAACAATGCCTTAATGAAACTGAACATCAATAACTTTTAAATATTTAACTGAATAAAATAACATGCAAAATTAGAATGAGACTGCAAAGCGTCAATGAAGCATCACTAAAAACATCAATGGTGCAAATCTTAATGTGATTAAAAAAACATTATCATGACAAAAACATCAATTTGTCAAAATAAGGCCATCAATACCTTTGGCAAAATATCAATGCCTTAAAAACAGAGACAGATTACAGATCTTGTTTTCCAGACAGTTAAAACATCAATTCTTCAATATTACATTATATTATATAAAATTACAGGGACAATGTAGTATTAAAAAAAGGGTATGAAAATTTTTTCTTTTGTGAAAATGAAGATATCATCACATAAATGTAATATTCAAGAGGCAGTTTTCGGATAATATATTGCTTTCTTTTCAACGTGTTTGCAGAAGCCACATTAATATCTCTGTTGGATAAATTTAGGATAAACAGCGCTCTCAAACAGACACACACAAGAAAATTAATGCACATTCATGGACACACACACACTCTTCCTCTAATTCTCTGTCTCTCTCTCTCTCTGCAGGAGGAGTGCAGTGCTGTGTGCTGTAGAGGGGAGATAATGGCCTCTGGCTCCTCAATCTCTCGGCTGTAATGTGTTTCTGACGCCAGCTAGTGCCTGCAGCCCCCTGGGAGGTTCAGGGACGACATCATGATGGAGTGTCAGGTGCTTCTGTGTGTGTGCGTGAGCATGTCAGTATGCATATCAAACAGCTCCATAATGATATCTGTTTTCCTGCCAGCCGCCCTAGACTACAGGGACCACCTTTGCTTTCTCTATATTCCAATCACATGCAAATGTATATAGGTGCCCTTATGTGTACATACAGTCAGTGCAGTTAAAATCTGTTCTGGCATTTTATTGCTTGTTTTTTTTTTTTTTTTTGTCCCTCTTTATGTTACAGTTCATTCTCCAATCAAGGTGGCATGGTAATGGTAACCATGGTAACCGACTCCTAGCGCACATGATCGAACTGACCAGCCCCGCCACCACCAATAATCACCACCACACTTCCTGACATGAGCCGTATTAAAGGGTTAGTGGACCTAGTGATGGTTTTCATGTGACACGAGTCTCAGGCAGACACATCAGTGAATGTTAGGTTGAATCAGGGCTACTTTACAAATTTAAGATTTAAGAAACAAATATAGGCTATTATATGTAGCCTATGTATATGTGTGTGTATGTGTATATATATATATATATTGCGATTAATCACATCTAACATTAAAAGGTTGTATATATGTAGATGCTATTAATTATATTTTATATATATTGATATATTTATATATAGACACACACATCTAAATCACACACACACACATATATATATATTATATATGATATATTTAAATACACACACACACACACACACACACACACACACACATATATACATATAAATAATATTAATAAATATAATAATATATGTACACATACATACATTTTAGAAACAAACTTTTATATAAGATGTGATTAATTGCAATTAATCTACTTGATTAATATAGTACTAATATACATAGATGTTAAAAACCAAGTTAAAATATACAGGCTATTTTGGTCACTTTTGGTGGCATTTGTTTGTTTGTTTTTTTACCTTTGCCACATGAGCACCAGGGCTCAACATTTTAGTATCCACTGCACCACGGCTCAGACTAAAATCTATGTTTTTAGGTTTTTGTGGATGTTAAAAACAGGAAGAGATTGATGGATACATACACAATGTAACATTCCTATGTGTGTGTGGAGATAGAGAGAGAGAGAGAGAGAGAGAGAGAGAGAGAGAGAGAGAGAGAGAGAGAGAGAGAGAGAGAGAGAGAGAGAGAGAGAGAGTAGTTTACAGCCACGGGGTCAATCTATCTGAATAGTGAGGAGAAAGGGAACCCCTCACATACACACTCACACACATAATTCACAAAGACAGATCATTCACAGAGAGATATTTCACTCTCCTCCTCGTCTGCAAGGCCTACGGCGTCTCGAGCGAGGCCGTAACTCAGCCGCGTGATTGACGGCTGGGATGGAGAGCTGAAAAGCAGGCTGGACGCGTCAGATCATCTGGCATGTTGGAATGCCAGAGCGTCTGACTATTGTCTGATCTGGACAGGGCAGGCTGTGTGTTAGGGGATGGGAGAACGTGTGTGAGAGTCATTCAAACATTACTGAGACATCGAGAGCCCTCACAGACAGATCAGAGAAAGCTAGTGTGACGATGTGAACGTGTGTTATCTGATCGGAGCGCGGTTTGGCTAACGCTTAGGTTACAGCAATTACAGGTCGCTGAGTCACACATAGACCCCTGCACACACATGCACACTTCACACCCACACGGGCCTGTCAGATATACATCAAAGACAACCCCCTTCCTGAATTTACAACATGGACATCAGACCCCCCCTCAGACGGCTGTCTGCCACCCTCACCCTACCTGTCACCTGATATCTCACACACACATATGTAGACATGAACTATGAACACGGCTGCATTATTTTGATCAAATATACAGTGAAGATGTGACATTTTATTACAAATTAACTACAACTGTTTTCTATTTGAATATATTTTAAAATGTAATTTATTCCTGTGATCAAAGCTGAATTTTCAGCATCATTACTCCAGTCTTCAGTGTCACGTGATCCTTCAGAAATCATTCCGATATGATGATTTTATGCTCAAGAAACACTTCTGATTATTATCAATGTTGAAAACGGTTGTGCTGCTTTATATTTTTGTGGAAATCATGTTACATTTTATCCAGGTTTTTTTGATGAATAGAAAGTTCAAAAGAACAGCATTTATTTTTCTTTTAAAATAAATCTTACCCACCCCAAGCCTAGCTATAGATATAATTTATACATGAAATATTGTATAATCTCTCTATATAATATATATATATCTTTTTCATATCATATTGTCTGTCATGGAGTTCTCAGATGATTCTCCTTAAATTTCTTTGGATAAATAAAATAGACACAAATGAGAAATTGTAGATGTGGAGTAACAGTCTAAAGTTGTAAAGGTAACAATAAACTCAAATCATTTGGTTTTGTTTAAAATTTGAAACTGCAAACTTTGGTTTGTTAATTCTGAGAAGTTCGAGCCATAGTTGAGATCTCTTCTGAAGATTACGGTGATATGCAAGGAAGTTTTTTTTGTTGTTCTCAAGAGGATAATCTAAAAAGCAGATGACTAAAGCATGACTCTCCATTTGCTCTCCATTAAATCTCAGATTTAAAGAAATCGGATTCAAATGTTCTTTCCTAAGGGCTTGTTTGTTATATTATATATATATGTTTATGCAAATGAATGTCTGTAAATTAAGATTCTGTTTGACTACCTCATTTTAATCTCAGTAGTTCCACAGTAGTAACAGAAATACTATGGTATTTTGGCCGATACTTTAGTTACCATGGCACATTTATATAAAGAATGTTCAAGTCCAGTCAGTTTCCACAGAGTTTGAAGCAATTTATCATAATTCTCGGCTCACGCTCATGAGAAACATCTCTCAAACTGTGTTTTTACATCGTGACTTTCAGCAGAATGAAACGGGAGACGCCACCCAGAAAGCGATGACCTCTGACCTTGTCGTAATGCCAGCCTCCAGGCGTGCTGACTTCACAGAAGCAGATGCACACAGCTCTTTCTGTTGTGTTCTTCAGCTGCCAGGCTCTGGAGCCATGGGGAGAAAAGCTCAAGGACAGGGAGAGAGGAGACGGAGCCCTCGCCTCCGGGCCTGTTCTGGACGCCACTCTCAGCTGTTGCCCAGGTAACAGGACAGGCGGGTTTATGGGATAATGTGGGCGGCTGGTGTTCTGGTTTGTGGTTATCAATGCACAACATACCCTATAGCGTATAATTAAGCACATAACCAACAAGATTATATATATATAATCAAAACAACCTCGAAGAGGAGTCCACTGCAATAAAAAAACACAGATTATAAACCTAATGAGCCCGAGCAGGAGCGTGTGTGTGTGTGTGTGTGTGTGTGTGTGTGTGGACGGTTTGACAAGCCGAGGAGATTCCACTTTGCTTCAACTCTCCAGATGCCATCACCATGACTACACCAGGCTGGGAACCTGACCTTTGACCTCTCAAAGGGTCACTAAGTGACCCCTGCTGTTTGTACAGAGAAACTCCTTAGTGACGATCGAGGAAGAAAGACATCTGGCGGTGCGTGTGTGTGTGTGTCTAGTGAATTAGGCATAATGGACGAATCCATAACTCTGAATAAAAGTTTTGGACATTTACAATGATAGAGTGGGGTTTTGAATTTTTATGCCGTGCCGTGTGATGCTTGTGTGAGTGTCTAAAATAAGTAATATTAAAGCGAGTGTCTAAAATAAGAAATATTAAAACATTTCTTGTCTCTATTTCTCCAATCTGACAAACTAGCCTATGTCGGGGGAAAAGTCTCACTTTTTTCTTTTCCATATTCATTTAACATGACATGCACTTGTTTTGTGCTCTCTCTCTCTCTGTCTCTCTTTATGTCTATGACGCCCACATTCTTAATGTATGCATCTCCAACTCTATTATTCTCTCATGCTATTGGACATTTCTAACCACGCCCAATTCTCTCTCTCTATCTCTCTCTCTCTGCCTGTGTCTTACATATTTATATACTACGAGTACTAAATAGTATTAGAATGAATGCATCCTAGATCATTTAAATTGAACTTTTTATTTTCTATTTCAAATAAATGCTGTTTTTTCCAGAATCCTGGAAAAAATCTATCAAGATTTCAACAAAAATATTATGCAGCACAACTGTTTTCAACATTGATAATAATAACGCATGTTTCTTGAGCATCAAATCATCACATTAGAATGATTTCTGAAGGATCATGTGAAAATACAGCTTTGTCATCACAGGAATAAATTACATTTGAAAATATATTACAATAGAAAACAGTTATTTTGAGTTATATTGAGTTATATGAATGATATTTCACAATATTACGGTTGTTTAGATCAAATAAATTCAGCCTTGGTGAGCATAAGATACTTTTTTCAAAACATTAAAAAAATCTTACTAACCCCAAACTTTTGAACAGTAGTGTACATTGAAAATATGATGCCAAAAGTGCCCATAATGGTTAAAATCTCTGGTGAATTTTCCAAATGTGTACAAACAATTAGTTAAATGCTGCTATTTGTCAGTATGTGTTCAATGTTATATAAATGACATCTCCAGTTCTATTAGTTAAATCTATAGTTATCAATTTAATACTGCCATTTTGATGTTTCTGTGCCAGATAAATGTTTTAATACCTAATTACATAGTTACATTTAATTGCTAATTACATATTTGCTAATTATAGCTTCAGTGTAGTCATACTATACAGTAAAGTGCATACTTTTAGTGCATAACATCATTATGCAAACTGAAATACAGCCATTCTATTTATTATTTTAAATGGTATTTTATTATTATTGTAATTTCTGCAAATAATTAAAAGAAAAAATGTTCTGTATTCCATTGAAATCTGCTTTTAAACTCTTGATTGAGTGGCAGACTCAGAAGGAGCCCGGGGCCTTGCAGGCCACAGGGCAATAGTGCATGATAATATACAGAACAGAAACACGCGGGAGTCAAGCAGAGCCCAAACACACATCCTGTCTCCTGTAGGACTCCAGGTGCTGCGGCGTATCACATTTCCATGTTCAGTCCCCAGAACGCTGCCAGTCAACGTGCCGAGAACTCGGAGCGAAAGACCGTCTGTGTGTTTGAGGGTGATACAGCACATATGGCCCAAATGATCTGGCAACTCTATTTATTACACACAAGAAGTTAAATTGAGCCTTATGAAGAGTGTGTGAACACACAGCCCTGGCAGCGGCCAACCAGCGTGATGTTGCGCAGGCCTGAACGAGTGTGTACGTGTGCCTGGAATTTCTATATACCGTGGTTAGAGGCCATTTCTCTCTCCCAAGCGCACTGAATCGAGCTCTGTCAACTGGTTTAAAAAAGTTTTCCACATCTTGATTACTGTCATCTTCAATCACATCTCATTGGACAGCCATAAGGGAAGCCGCATTTTAATTAGTCATATTAATTAATACAGCTGTTAAGAGTCTCGGTCCAGTTCCCATTACCATCAAATCATTTCACATGCCCAAACTATAGTTCATGCAACATTGAGTTGTACTTCTGATTTTTCGTTGTTGTTGTTGTTGCTTTTATCTCACTTTCCAGGTGTAATTGATTCAAATTAGTTCCAAACTCACATGAGAATTTACTTAAATCTTATTAATGTTTGTAGCCAGATGAGTTTCATTAATATATAAACATCTCTCTGGAGTTTTGGTCCCAGGAGCTCTAATGCAATAAAGCATCTTTAACTACCATCTGCCCTGAATTATGGTCTAATTACCTAATAACCTCCAACATAAACGAACAGAATATAACGTTGTAATGTTTTAATGTAGCACCTGCATAATAATGTCATCTAAACTTGCTATCTGACAGTTGTAAATATCTGAATTTCTGCTGTTTGTTTAGTCGATGACTCCGGGTTTTCTTGTGAATGAGTGATGCTGTGTTTTCATAACCGAGACAGATCTTCAGCACTTACCGTAGATAATTCAGAGCGTACGTTCACCCCGTCACTTTATTACACACTTTATTAAAGCACTCTGACCAGAGATGAGAGGCTGCAATATCCACACCATTATTTTTCTTAATGCCTGCGATCTATCTCTGTGCATTAATGTACCCGCAGAGGATTTCACCGAGTGTGTGTGTGTGTGTGTGTACAGTAATTGTGAGCTTTTTACATTTAAAAACAATAAATAAATGAAAATATAATGAAATGCTTTGTTTACAAGGAAATATACAACTTGCAAACATGTCACGTCTTTGACGTTCTATTGAGATTCTTCATGTTTTTCATGTTATTGATACATATTCAAAATTAATATTCATATTCATATTCACTACATTACCAGCTGTGCAGATCCAGACTCACTGATGAGTGTGTGTGTGGTTCATGTACACCCTATGTTATGGGGACATGTTTTGGTCCCCATAAGGAAAACAGCTTATAAATCACATTAAGTGATGTTTTTGGAAAATGTAAAAATGCAGGAAGTTTTCTGTGATGGGTATGTTTAGGGTTAGGGGATAGAATATACAGTTTCTACAGAATAAAAATCATTATGCTTATGGTAAGTCCCCATAAAACATGAAAACCCAACATGTGTGTGCGCGTGTGCTAGCAGCTGAGCGAGGTGAGGTGTGTAAATCGTGTTTGCTGATGTATGTGTTTGGCATTCTTATGGTAATGGTGTCAGATAGCATGTAATGAATTCATTATACTGCCTTATTGCACCCTCATCTGCCAACAGAGAGCCACCCAGGGACATACTGTACGTGTGTGTGTGTGTGTGTGTGTGTGTGTGTGTAGTTGAAAAATATTATATGGCATTATCATTTCTAATAAGATAATAAGGATCCTGCTTTTGTTTAACTATAGGGAGTGTTTCTTTTTATTTAACGACAAAGCATTTAAATGCTTGAATGTATTCACATTCATTTTTTAGTCAATTTATTCAGTTATTTTTTCTTAATGTCTATCTGTTATGTGGTGTAGCAGTCATTTGTAGTGTGTAGAGGATCTCGGGTCCCATACGGTTGAGTATATGGCTCTATCTGCTCAGCCCGCCCTCGTTTCTTTAGTTATGAAATATTGGTTGTAACATGAAAACAATGGCTATGGAAATGTTTAAACAAACATTTGATTGCAAAATGGAGAGGATCAGTCTCAGGCTCTAAATTTATTAATTTATTTCTGTACTAGTTACATCCCAAACTGCACTGCGTATTGCTAATTATTACTATATATAATTATTCATTACTGAAAATGATGATGGCAACGGAGGGAAAATAATTTGCCAGTGGAAATGAAGGTTGATGGAGTATTAGTTATGTTTGGAATGGAATACTGGCACACTGCACAATATGTACTGTATACTGCATGGAAATAACCATCATAGACACTGACAGGAACAAACCCCACCAAATATTTACATTAGTGGTCAGTCTGGATGAGTTTTTCTTATTTTATTACATTTGTTCCACCCGAATATGTGGTTACATACTAGCTATAAAGCCTACTATATTTTAAATAGCACACAAAATGCAACAATACTTTCAAACAGCAGTATCCTACGTTGACCTCAACATTGGCATGCTGCATTCAGCGAGAAGCTAGTGCCATCTGGTTATTGTCTTGAAAAATAAAAATATTTATTTTGCATTTTTAAACCAGTTGAGTGTAAAAATTACTTAACTTTTGGCTATCTGATCAAAAAATTAATCAAAAATACATTCAAATTATTACAAATCACTGCAGATATTAGTTCTGGTTCATTCATATTTTGACAAACAGGCTAGGTCATTTGGATATTCAATGCATACAGAAAATGTGCATGTGGTGCACTGCGCAATGCATTGTAGCCTACATAGGCTACTATACAGCAGTAATACACTACTGCAGTACTAGAAGCATATTATTTGAACAAAGCCACTGAGTAAAGTGTCAGATCAGACTGGGAGTAAAAAAGTCAAGCACTTCATGTTTGAGTAGGCCTCTACACACAAACTCTTTACCTCACAAACACTCACTCACGAACTCGAACACACAGAATCTCCTTCCCACTTGCTCTGCTTGGCTTCATATTTCTCCATTACGCAGGTTTTTAAACACCTCTTGTACTCCTATTAGAGAAAAAAGAAGCAGAAGAAGAAGAAGTTCTGCACTATTTATCCCGTCAGACTATCAATCACTGTCGCTCTCGCTGCCCCGTCTTGGGCGCAAAGACAGCGCTACGCGGCCAGCCATTTGTCAAAGCGGCCCCGGAGGCTACGCATGGCTGTGTCCGGGGAGGACGGCCTGTCGTCGGGCCGACGTGGATGAACGAAAGCGCTATGCAAATTAGCGGCTAATCTGTGGCGGAACACAGGCGCGCCCGGCTCGCAGGTTCCATTACTCCTCTTTAGCTCGGTTGATTATGATTAAACTGATGCCTGCCGATCGGTTTTAACCCTTTTGCCCGCCAAAAAAGCAGCCCGGTGCGGATGCTTCCGTTTGGCTGGAGGCGCGTGGAAGATGAACTGTCTGTTTGTATAAATAAACACGCTAAGTTTGAGTCACGATGGTTCCCCACAGAATCAGCAGTTTAGAGTGAAACTCGCCTCTTTGAGATTATGTTAATGAAATAACCTTATCAAAATGAGAGAAAAGGAGTGGCTCAGGTTGCGTTGACACACTTCACACCATCTCCAATAGTTGAGTTTTTGCCACCTTTGCTGGAAAAAAAGCCTAAAAGATGAAATTTAAAGTCAGCTTGAAACAGTCAACAATGTCCCAATATGTAGTGAGCAGGCAGCGTCCTTTACTGTCCTTACCAGTACACGAATTCATGAACACAATATACCGATTCATGAGGAGCTATAGGAGTTGATTGAGACGCACCCTATATCTGATGCCGCTTTTCCACTGCATGATATATGGCTCTCTTTTGGGGGGGTTTCCACTGTGTACAGTAGGCTACCTAGTACCTGGTACTATTTTTTTTTTATAGCCTACCACCTTGGTTGAGGTTCCAAGCCAGCCGATACTAAAATGTGACGTGTAAACACTGCAGATCACTGATTGGTCAGAGAGTATCTGCAATCACTGATTGGTCAGAGAATATCGTCACTACAGCGATTTGCGACAAGAGACACCAAACCTGCTAGATTTAAATAGTCAACAACAGCCAACCACAGTATATCATTTGTTCGCATTTATGACTTGCTTGAAACGACCATTGCACACAACTTAAAAAAAAAGAAATGCTGTATCGTGGTCAGAAACCGAGGTGGCTGCGCAACTATAACGATCAATAATCTCACCCACTTTAAAGCGTATTAACTGCAGTGGAAAAGCAAACCGAGCCAAAGTAAAGCGAGCCGAGTCGTACCACGCAGTGGAAAAGCGCCATTAGTGAACGGCTTCTCGAACAAGAAAAAATGTGGGGCGGGTCTTGATTTTGTACATGGGGAATTGATTGGACCATTGGATGGTTGTGGTTTGCTGTTGCTGTGATGTCATGTGAGTGAAAGTTTGCCCCGCCCTCACGCCAGTAAACACATCATCAGAGAAGAGAAGAGATGTGAAGTTACTTTGATTAAAGATTATGAGAACACATTCATTTTTTTTGATTAAATAATGATGTGGACGAATAAATCATTTACAATAATACTGCAATATTCCATAAAAAAAAGTGGTCAATTTTGATTTGATGGTGACTTTAAAGGTTCTTCACTACAAATTCTGAACTCAGAATCAAATGTTGGAAGTTGTTTATTTCATTCATTTTGATCACTGTATATGTCTTCAGCAGGACGATGCAGTGGATAAAAAGCGATGGAAGCAGAGATGTTTTGATTGATGGGTTCTATCATTCACTCCCTCTTCTCCACATCGACAAGAACGAGTGAAGATGAGGTCTGCCAGCCATAAAATAAGACCTCTCTGTAAAAACATGCTCTAAGCGAGATTACTGGAAGAATGAGAGCAACAACCCTGATTTTCATTTCAGTTAGGCCTATGTAGTGCACTCATTTTGTTTGCGCTTTTGGTACGTTTTTCAACCCCCATAATAATCCTGTTCAGGGTCCATTGTCCTCTCTTGTCCCTACAATTTTACTGTTTTCTTTTATTCCTGAACAACAAAATCTTTATGCGAATACAGCACGCAGACCAGTTTGCTGTTTTCTTTCCCTGATGCATCCGTTATAATGCGCAAGGGAAAATAAGGAACAAGGGAATTGGAGATGTGAAAGAGAGAGGGAGGATTCTATTCAGTAGAATAAAACAAAGAAACAACAAAATAAATGTCATCCTTTTTTTCCTCCTCCTTTAAAACCACTCTATCTGCACCAGTAGCCCATCTGTCTATTTCCTTCCCTCTACGGACTATGATATGACATAACTTCATTCTCTCAATAGATTGACAGTAATTTCATTTTCAATTTGTTGTGGTTCAAGGCAGTAATGATGACTGACGGGAGCTACTGCCACCTGGTGGTCAAATAGAAGACTGCAGCGCTTTAACCGCACAACTGTATTATCTCCACAGGACGAACCTGTTGTTCAAGAATCTCGCCACCAGGAGGAGCACTAATACAACACATACCACGATTTCAATAGACACAAGGTAAATAAAAACAATGTAATTCATGTTGATTGTGCTGTGCATTCCAAAGACATGTGATTTATTTTTATGTCAAATTTGAATTGTAACAAAATCATTTCATGAAAAACTAGGCTACTTTTTATGCTATGCAGAATTAAATAGAGATTAATGAAATTCATGATTTTTAACTGAGGTAATAGAATATGTTGAATTGTAATTTCAATGTGAATAATAATGCAAAACAAATCTATTAGATTTATAAAGAAAACTTAATTTTTCAGAATAACCCATAGGCTACATGAAGACTTTTTCATAGACAATGGTGAATTTCCAAAAACACCTATAGGCCTATATTATAACCAATAGCCTATGTAAAATGGCATCAATAGAAATTTGCATTTAATTAAGATGGCGTTTCAAAAATTGCAACAATTTATTTATTTTTTATTTTTTTTAATAAATAGTTTTAATATAGGCCTATTATTTGACCTATGAACCATGGTGGAAGACCACATTTTCCAGAATGTTCTAATTTACCCTGAAAGCTGGTTTACAAAATAGAAGCATGCCCATTTTGTTACGCTGAAGAGTTTTCTGTGTTGTGTGTTTGCCTTGAATATCTTTCAAATGCAATTCAGTAAATTCATCTTCCTGTCTTTCCAATTCTTCATCCCGTAGACATTTTATTCAAATTCCAACTCGTCAATTTAAAGGGAGTCAATTCTTAAATTCTGATTCTTTATGAACTGCTAAATGTTCAAAACTAAAGTCAGACAGCCTATATGATCAGAAATAGGCCAGACGCTTTAGATGCCCAAAATGTTCCCTTTAAATGAAAATGACTCTTGTCGGGCCAAATGAAGTTTCCCATCAGAAGCTATAAGATAATGATTAATGGACTGTGTGTTCTGCAGACTGTGGAGAGGCCGATCTTGGCTGCCATGAGCAAACTATCAACGCCAGAGCCCAGCTGGTGCTGAACAGCCTTTCGAGTGGGCCATCGAATGTGACTTGTTCTTATTTAATCCCTGTGTGAATGAACCCCGCATACCCTGTCCTACCGCCAGCTTAACACATGAACCAAGCAGCCCCCAGACAGAGGGCAAGTCCTCCTTAAAACACCCAGCTAGGGCAGTGGTCAGCCATTAGTCTCCCTCAAACAGCCTAATCGCACCAGTGGGCATCCTGGCATCAGGCACTTCTCTGGCCAGTGTTCCTGTTCAAACTAATGCCAGTGCCAGGACTGATGACTATTACCTCTCAAATAGACAAGACTGAGAGTCTGCCCTCTACTGGTCGGATGTGGAATTGTTCTTTCTTTCTTTCTTTCTTTCTTTCTTTCTTTCTTTCTTTCTTTCTTTCTTTCTTTCTTTAAAATGCATCTGTTCTTTTAAAGATGTTTAACACGTTTATAAACACATTTAGTGTGGACACATTTAATCACATTTAATTCTAAAATATAGAATGTGATGTTTTAATTATTTTTTTATTGGCTTGTGAATAAGTCTATTTTTTGGGGTATGATGAGGCTAGTTGTTTTTAAATAGGCTATTACCAGTCAAAAGTTTGGACACAACTGTTTCTCATAATTTTAAAGACCTGCTTAAAGATCTGAAATGCTTAAATTAGTTTTACGGACAAATATAAGTTGTGTTTATGTATGAATTTCTTTACAAAAGCTGGTTGAAGCGAATGGTTAAGGAAAAGCAGCAAACAAGTGTCCTGAGAGAATGGTTAGTTCACCCAAAAATGAAAATTCTGTCAGTAATCACTCACCCTCATGTTGTTCCAACTCCGTAAGACTTTCGTTCATCTTCAGAACACAAATTAAGATATTTTTGATGAAATCTGAGAGCTGGCTCACTACTTCATAGGCTGCTAGGTAATAGATATCTGCCATCCCAGAAAAGTTAGTTAAGACATTGTTAAAATAGTCCAAGTGACTACAGTGGCTCAACCTTACGTTTATCAAGTGACAAGAATACTTTTTGTGCGCAAAAACCCCCAAAAATAACGACTTTATTCAACTATTAATTTTCTTCCGTGTGAGCCTCTGAGTGAGTTCATGAGAGCGCCACGACGCATGCGCGAGAACTGAGAAGATGACGCTCATGATCATTTAATGGGAAAGTGTGAAAGGTAAGCCATTAATTTTGCGGCATTGGCACTTTTACGTTTTCTCGTTGGTTTTCTCACGATTTGGACATCCAGGAAATGCACACTTTAGAACCATTTTAAACACTGCATCGAGACCCTAGCGTCATCTTCTCAGTTCTCGCGCATGCGTCGTGACGCTCTCGTGAACTCACTCTGAGGCCCACACAGAAGAAAATGAATAGTTGAATAAAGTTATTTTTTTATTTATTTTTTGCGCACAAAAAGTATTCTCGTCGCATGATAAACTTAAGGTTGAGCCACTGCAGTCACTTGGACTATTTTAACGATGTCTTTACTAACTTTTCTGGACCGGCAGATGCAATTACTAGCAGCCTATGAAGGAGTATCTTAAAGGCACACTATGCAGTTTCCGTTTTTCCGTTTTTCTCAAACAGCGACCCCTAGAGTTGCTGTGGAGTACTTGTAACGTTACTGTCGTAAATAGCACTCACGCACAGCCGTCTCTGCACTAGAGATGCGCGGATGGGCTATTATTTCATCCGCAACCGCATCACAAAACTCATCATCGTTTTTGACCAATTTTCAAAACCGCACCCGCCCGCCATCCTCTGATTGCTGTATACATAATATTTTTCATTTGATTGGTTCAACCGCCCGCCACCCGCCCGAATTGAATTAAAATATTATTTTTCGTCACGTCATCCGCCCGATCCGCGGTTTATCTGCGGAGTCCGCGGCTGTAACCGCCAAACCGCGCATCTCTACTCTGCACTCTTCCGACCGCGCTTTCTTCATTTTCTTCGTCGACTCTGCCATGATTCACGTCTGAAATGCGTGCTAGTGTCTTCCATAGAGGCTGCTTCATATGTTGTTGATGTATGTGACGTCGTGCCGTAAAGCAAGTCGGCGGGGCGCCACCTCTCAAACTTGCATTGCTGGTTTTGCCAGCGGGTCGGGATGATTCGCCCTACTACAAGTTTGTTTACCATCGAAATGATTTCGAAGCTGTTATATTAAGGTACAAATCTTGCATAGTGTGCCTTTAATTTGTGTTCCAAAGATGAACGGAAGTCTTACGGGGTTGGAACAACATGAGGGTGAGCAATTACTGACAGAATTTTTCATTTTTGGGGGAACTAACCCTTTAGAGAGGAAAAAAATATATAACATAGTTTCTATTTATTTTACTAATAAAAAATAAATAGGCTAAGTAAAAACACACCAAAAGTGAAATGAATAAGCCTCAGGCTGGAATGCAAATGTATGCCTCTGCAGTAGAAAGCGCAGATCAAACTTATCAGCTGTGCTGTGCCATTCTGGATTGCAGAAGAAGGAGAAGAAAGTTCAACGCTCCTACTTCAGCAATATAAACAAAAACAAAAAAATTTAACAAATGTGATGTTTAACTAAAGTCATTTTTACTTATTTGTATGGTTAAATTGAATCATTGAGGGTCAGCAGCAAAGATATTGGTTAATAAGGTGAGATTAAATACATAAAGTATAGGCCTATTTGTATTATTTAACATATTTGCAGGTTTGCATAATATTCTGAGTTTGCATTTCACAGTTTTTATTCATTTTGAGGAATACTGAATCTGTTTTTGTGCAAGTGAGATGAGTAAAAGCATGCTCACAATAATGTGCCGTTTACACAGCACAGTTTTTAACATAAAACTTTTTACGTGTTTTGGCCGTTAATTTACACGACAACAGCATTTCGGGAGCCTGAAAACGCAAACTTTTGAAAACGGGTTTCAAATTGCAAGTTTTTGAAAACGATATCATCCTGTGTAAACTACAAAAATGTGAATTTGTGAAAATGGTGACGTCATGCTCATGAGTAGGCTATTACATGTTCAGTCTATTGGTGCGTAGTGTTTCAAAGTGAATACAGTGTTTTTGCGGATCCGTGGGAACAGGGATTGTTTTGACAATGGTGTTGTCTGTACACGTGAAAAGTACAAAGAGAGAACTTTTCCATTTTTGTACATCGTTAAACGAACCCTTAGTCTTGAACTAAAATAACCATCATGTTTACACACAACGCCTCTGCACCTTTCTCTCGATTTCTCACTGACAGGAGAGCTGTCAGCCATTAAATGAGAAAACAAAGTAACTTATTTGAAAAATTAACTCAGATATTTTATTGTAAATTTATAGTTACTTGAAAAATTTCAAGATACATTAAATGCTATTTATTTATTTTAAAAAAAAATTGAACAAGAAAGCACTGGAAGCCTGAGAATCTTAAAAAAGAGAGAAAAAGTCATGCACTACTATTATTAACACAATCCCTGCTGATCACATTCCCAATGGCCATTAACTATAGCCTCTTAAATATTAGCTAATGTAATATCAAAAGCTGATCCAGTCATTAATCTTCTACACCCAATCCAAGTAGGCTATATATTTTAGCTATTGTTCCATGAGGCTGATGTGACATAAGCCTGTTTATCAGGCAGAGGGAGGAGGAGCCTGGTGTGGGTGTCTGTGGGAGGAGACATGCACCTGTGAATCTACACCTGCTTGCCAGAGAGAGCGAGAGGGACAGCCAAGCTGGAGAGGAGGCAGAAGAGAAGAGACAGAAACTATAATTAAAAGCTGGGTCCTCTACGGCGATGACCTCACCTGCTGGACTCAACCGAACCAAAGGATAGTGACCCCTCTAAACCAGATAACAAGTATCTCAGCGGACGTACATTGACCTGCGCAGGTGAGAGAGGCTTATTATAGCTACCAGAATTCACTGGAGGGGAAGAACTCTTTAAACTCCATGGAATATCATCCAGTTGCATTTAGTTTCATATTAATTTGTTTACAGATAAGTTACTGTGTTACTTGTTTGCTAAAGGTAAAATCAAATGGAAACTAATACTGAGTTCTAGAAAGAAAAAAATGCTGATCAAATGGGAATTGATATTAAGTTCGATGAGAAGAATGAGCTGTGAATTTTAATAACCTTTGGACAGACACATGATTACTCATTCATAGCAAACAGTGAACCTTTATCACTGACTAACCATGCATAATGAGGAGCCTGAGATGAGTGTGTGTGTGTGTGTGTGTGTGTGTGTGTGTGTGTGTGTTGGGGGTTATTGCAATCAAGTGAACACTTTGAAATGCAAAACATTTCTTTCAATTGTGTCAATAGTAAGTTTAGCGGCCAAGATGAACGTCTCTGAGCGGATTTTGAATTTACTTATTAAGCCTGACAAAAACATTGCATTGGGAAGGAATCCAGCCAAGAAAGTTCTGACCTCCTGAACTAATTCAATTGAAATTAAACCAATCCACAAACATTGATTTTTAGCAGGAATGAAAGCGGGGCTGTGAGTGATAGACAAGCATCTCTTCAGTGGGTTGTACTGATATTTGATGTGTTTTTGAATTGTTCTGCTGACGAAACACTGCAAAAATATCTTTCCAAGAAAATTTCAGTAGACAAAAAACTCCTGACAATATAAGCTGTGTAAAGTGATAGGAGCTTTATACAGATTTTTACAGCAGATGCCATTGAAAACACGGCAAGTCTTTCCCTCACAGCCTCGCTTTTTAAACCTGTCATGGCGCTTTAAAGTGAGTCTCTCTATAATTAGTGGCATTCATAGAAGAATACCAACGGTTTAATTCACTGAAGAGATGCTTGAAACGAATGACGTTATGAAGTCACAAGCAAATGCGATTTTTAGTTTAGTTTAGTGTTTAGTGCCTCTGCTGCCTGCTTTATGTATTTATACACAAAAACTGCCCTCTCCCCATTGGAAGGAAAATGAAAAACTTTCAGTTTTGTATGAGACCTTTTCTCCTGAGAAAAAGCCCCAATGATCTCACAAGTCTCCTCTACACTTTCAGAAGAGATCTCAAGTTCAACTAAGTCTCAATCTATGTTCAGATTCGCTATCTCCAAAGTCTGCAATCAAAAGTCAGATCTCAATATGAGCTCAAACTCTCAAATGATCTGCACTACACATTCAATATACTCTTACTTTAGGTCAACAATTGTCTTATTTGAGTTGGGTTTTTTTTTTTTTTTTTTGAAGAAGAGACATCTGAATCGAGATCTCCAGATAGTCTGGGGAGATTTTTTTCTCTGTGGAAACTTCTGACCAGTTTCATTTTCCTCCTTTTTAGCTACTCTCTTTAGAAAAATCCAAAAGGGTTTTTTTCCCAGTGATGTCATATAGCGGAACCATTTGCATTCCCTAGAGAACCTTTCAGTGAACAGTTCTAAAAGAATTTTTTTTTTCTTAGTGTAGAAACATTTGAATAATCTAAAGAACTTTTTTTTTTACAGTATATTGAACAATCCATTTTCCATGGATGTTAGAGGTTCTTCATGGAACCATCGATGCCAGTAAAAGAACCTTTACTTTTACTCTCGCGCATAGGGACTTATTTCTAAAAGGAGTGAGAGTAAAACGACATAAAAATAAACCTGAACTACTTTGTGAAATGGATGCCAATGCACAATTTGGGCCTGCAAGATTAAACACAAGAATGTATTTACCTCAGTTCCTCAGAGTGTGACTGTTCCCCGAGCGAAGCTCTCCAAAGACCTCCAGTTAACACCTGATGTTTTTTCCAACCACCGACAGGAATAATTAATTAATCAGGATGACTACAGAGACTGCTATTTCTCATGGGAGCTTCTGTTGAAACTAAATGTTCTTTGTATCGTTATCATTGCTGCCTGATTTTTTTTTAAATACTTTAGAAATGAACAAGCTGTCCGTAGTTTGCATAACAAGACAAATCAGAAGTTAGATTTTGCCACACCAAAGCCTTGGTTTTCTACATTATCGTGATATGTAAATCTTATCAAATCCTTGAATTATCAGCTCACAGAAAAGTTCCTGCTCCATTGACATGTTCCCGGAAAACACTTGCTTTTCCCTCTGAATAATGATTTCCTTGAACCTTATCATTATTTTTATTTTCATATGAAAACCACATGCTAACAACATGGAGTGTCCATGTGCTTTGTATATAAGTTCCTTTTGCGTGCAAAGACAAAACTTCCATATCCAAATCCTGACTAAACCATAATATTTCCCATGGTAAAACTGATTAGTGCATTGGGGTGCATTGATACAGAACATTTGAAAATCCATGTTTGTATTATAACTTATTCTATATAATTGCAAGTGATAAATGTGCAAAATTCAAGGCTTTGTGTAGTTTATTAAGAGCTGGCATCACTTTTTGAACAACCAAATCAAAGATTTTTATAAAATGCATACTTATAGCTTTTCAAATATAGAGCTAATGCAATATGGCTTATTGTTAAAACCATCTGGATTAAATGGCCTCTTTTTATAAGGTTAAAAGCGTCAGAAAAACAAGGCTGTAAGGTTGAAAGGGAGCTGGCCGGCACCACCTGATCTCTGTTTGCTCTCGTAAACATAAAAGCAGGAGCAAGAGTCAAAGCCCTGAGAGAACGCACAGAAATTAGCATACTGTATGAAAATGACCACTTTGTTGCTAAGCAACAGAGCCAAGCCTTTCCCGTCAATGGATATTGTCACATGCTACAGCAGTTTTGTGTGAATTTGAGTGTGGTTGAGTTCATTTTTACATTTCACAGAAGGCTGATTCAGTTTGAGATATGACCATGGACAGTAAAGCAATAAACTTTTCCAGGATATGCAGCTCAAAGTGTTTGTTTATCGTTGTCTTTGTGTGAAAAAGTGTGCGGTAAACCTCACAATATCATACGAAGTTTCATTTGGACAGTGTTTCAGCGTGTATGTCAAAGGCGTGCTTGCTTTTATTGTAATGGTTTACTTCAAAGAAGCCATTCTAGCATGTGTATGTATGAACCATAAACTGTCTCTGAACGTGAGCTCTTAACACAACAATGGACTGTGTAAAATCACGTAAATGAATGAATTAATCACGTCAAATCTACAACACACTGAATATTGTGGCTAAAATGAAACCAGCTGCAGCAGTCAGACCTAAGAAGTGAAGTCTCATGAGGTCAGATGCTATAATGAGTGTGTTCACGTATGGCCTGAATGGAGACAGTTACAAATTTCTAAAGAATTAGCATCCTCTTGTTTATTAAATATGATTAGGTCCATTTAACAAAATGTTTAGTCGAGTTAACAGTGTTAATGATTTCAAAGTGAATCACCATAATCAACCTTTACAGTTTTATTGAAGTACAAATTTACCATTCAAAAGTTTGGGGTCAGTAAGATTTCTCTCTCTCTCTCTTTTAAAGAAATTAATATTTTTATTCAGCAAGGACCCAATCAAATGTGACAGTAAAAACGTCACAAAAGAGTTCTGTTTCAAATAAATGCTGTTCTTTGAACTTAATAGTCATCAAAAAATCCTGAAAAATGTATCACGGTTTCCAAAAAAATTAAGCAGCACAACTGTTTTCAACATTATTGATAATAATAAAACATGTTTCTTCAGCACCAAATCAGCGTCTTTTCTGGAGGATCATGTGACACTAAAAGAGAAATCAGTTATTTTAAATTGTAATAATATTTCACAATATTAGAGTTTTTACTGTATTTTTGAGTGAACATTAAAAAAACTAGCATACATCGTCAATTTTATTCATTCAAAAAGATAAAATAAGCTGTAGGCTACTAATTGTGTTCAAGTCACGTCAGAAAGATCGTATTTACGAGTTGAACGCACATGAACGCCACCACAATGTTGTATGAGAGGGAATATTTACCAGTTTGGGGCGTGTCAGTGAGAAACATGGCGGAATACCACAATACTTATAGGTATTTAGCAGTGACATTGTCAGGCTTGTTTACAACAAAATAAGCTGACTGCCTGCACAAAATTTGATAGCATTGTAAAATAACAATATAATATGTAACGATAAAGTTCACAGTGGCTTCATAAATTAATTCTTTATGTTCTTTCATTCTTTGTTCTTCATTTTAGAAGTAGAGTTTAAAAACCTTGCTGTATTTTTGTGTGGTTAGGCTAATTAAGAGAAGGCACACCGCCATCTTTCTCCGACGAAAGTGAACCTGACATCGTAAACACGACTTCCCAACTCGTAAATACGAACTTCCCAAGATGACTTGAATGCACCATAAGCACAAGTGCTCTGTCATTTAGCATTAGCATGGTCTATAGCATTTCCATCCTCCTAGCATATAGCTTCAGTGCAGAGTGAGTGAAATTTGAGGCCTGTAACCAGAACTCCTCAGGTTAAAACCCTATCATACCTCTGCCATATGGTGCTTATTGAGTTACACTAAAAAATTCATTTGCGGCTGCCCCTTCTAATGCAAGACACAGATCTTACATTAGTATTAGCTCACACCCTCAGGCCTCAGCTTACACATTATGACTATTTTTACATTTTATGTTTAAATAAAACAGCTGGTTAACCAAAAAACAAGCTGACTATCGTTCATTTGCTTATTTAGGCATACTGTTTGGTCTTTAATCATAAAAATAACACGTTCATGTATATAAATCTCTCTTTCTGTCCTCCTTGCAGAGTCTGTTTTCATCTCGATGGCGACCGCAGAACCTGCACCGGCCTGGTGGAAACTGACCTTCTTGCGTAAGAAGAAATCAGAGCCGAAAGTGCTGTACGAAATCCCTGGAGACCACAGCAGCAACGCCGGGGACACACCCGGGACACCCGACGCAGCTGCGGACAGCCAGTTTAACGCCCGTTTGGAGCGCATCGTGGACAAAACGGCGACAAAGGGACGCCACGTGAAGGTCTCACATTCGGGCCGCTTTAAAGAGAAGAAGAGAATCCGCTCTACGCTAGCAGAAAACCCTGACCTGTTCCCTGAGGGAGAAACTAGCGAGAATAATACAACTGGAAAATAGAGTCACTGTGTAAACACACTAGCATGTGTATGTGTAAAACAGCTCAAGAGGGCCTTGGTCTATGCAGCACTCTTCCATTGATGTCCTCTGCTGTTCACAATCACCTGAGGCTGAGCCTGAAGCAAGAAAAGGATCGCTGAATGAATTAGTGACTGATCTATACTAATGTTTGGGAACAAAGACAGGCATAAACCCAAAGATCAGGTTTCTTCACAGATACACACGGCAGGACTGCATTGTGGTCATCTGATGAAAGGCTGACATTTAGCAAATGTTTAGAAAAGAGAAGTACACTGAGAGGGAATCAAATCAATCATATCAGCACAAGATATCAGTAATGATAGTGCTTATTATATTTTATATGCTGAAAACTACAATTGCATCCAAAGCACTTTTGATTCAAAAGATTTAAGGAATATTATCAGCAACAATACGCTACTATTTTAAAGGATTATATGACTTTTATTTAGCCTACAAATTTAAATGGTAGCTAATTATATAAAATAGATTGTTATCAATTTCAAACAGCCTCTGTTTTATGGCCTCTGAACCCCAAACTAGACCAAAATCTATTTTTTGAATACATGTGCCTGTTGCGATAATACACTATTTTATGTCTGTGTTGATGTTTCAGGTTTAATTATGATATTTGATCTTGGTTGATATTTATTGTACAGAGAGTTTATTGAATTCAATTGGAGTTTATTGAATTCAATCCATGGTGGGGTTTTCAATTTTAGTCTAAATACTGTGTTTTTATGTTAAAAGAAATTTTCATATATTTGCACAGTGTCTAGTTTGCTTAGCTGGTATTTTGTAAAAAATAATAATAATTAAGTGTTGTTTAATACCTCTAGATAATAAAAGAATGCATTCAAGATGTGAGTATTTTATTGTGTAAATTTCTGTTTAATTTCTCTAAAAAAAATGTGTTTGAAATAGAACCACTAAACAAATTACTACTTGTCCTGCCTGTTTACTACAACCTATTTCGTCTCTTTATTTAGTTTTGCCATCAGCAAGAGCAACGGCCTTTTCTTTCCGTTGTCTTTTTTTCCATAACAAAATGCCATAAAAAACAACCGAGGCAAGACTCGCCCAGTTGTTTAGTTTTCGTCCAGCAGAGAGCGACAGATCCACACTACATGAGGAGAATGTAACCTTCCCTGAAATGTTTGTTTTGATTGACTTTGTGCCCATGACACATTTATTTGTCAATCTATCGGCAGACAGCCAAATATAATGTTGATATCAACAGTCGGACTCTGATTATTCTTTACAATGATGTGTCTTAGCCCAATACCATACGTTTCCCTCATTTGATATTAACAAAAAGACTAGGTGATCTCAAAATATTTTTGAATGAATTATTTCTCCTACGCATTATGATACAAATAGACTAAAAGTGATAGAT
This sequence comes from Abramis brama, assembly GCF_963993115.1. NCBI lineage: Eukaryota > Metazoa > Chordata > Actinopteri > Cypriniformes > Leuciscidae > Abramis > Abramis brama. The sequence continues at coordinate 21,779,134 of NC_139963.1, read as the reverse complement.
CTATATGTTGTCTGCGCCCAGTAACACAAAACTAAACTCCCTGGCGGAAGGATATGTCTGAGCGGCACTGCGGCTCTATATAAACATCGACTCGACGTCATCACCTGCAGTTCCGTTCTTCTCACAGCTGATTATTGTTGATATCCGAGCGATTCTGCTCTCCGCCGAAATGGCCGTGTGACCTGCTGCCTGTAGACAGCGCTCAAACTCCTCAGTGCATCAACATTGTGCACTGGCTCCATACATTTATATAAAAATGGCGTAAGTATACTTTTAATTGTTTTTGCCTTAAAATGTCACGATCGTCTCCACCCACCCGATTGGGCGGGTGTGTAACATTAAATAGCGTATCCTTATGGCCATTCATGTTTTCAGGTTATTCCGTATGCGACTTAAATATATATTGTGGATGTATTGATTTTAATAGATTATGGAAATTGTTCGCGAATATTGTCATGACCGCGTCTCGCGCTTAAAGCACCATATGTCTACTCGACAGTGACAACGTCGGTCGATGAATTCGTAGTCATTCCTGTTTTAAAATGTACCATAATGTTTTTATCTTGTATAGTGAATTGATCTTCAACACGCCTGAATGAGTTTAATTCAAAATAAACATGAGCGAGATAGTTTAATTGACGTTTCTTTGTCACCTCGTGCTCTTTATAAAATGGCGTACGTTCCTGAAAAGGGAGCGGCAAGTCCCTGAAATGGCGGAGTCTTTATCCACCTTGATAACACAACATCGGCGTACCTTTTACCTCAAACAACAGTTTCAGCTAATTTTAAGATCTTATAAAAAGCCATGAGATTTGGCTTCTGTAAAATTGGTGTTGAGATTTTAAAAATGGACCCCAGTCTGCTGACAGTAAGAGATAAAGAACGTCACGTGGTAATGTCCATATATGGGTAGGTTGTGGGCAGATGATGTCATTGTTAGTCAGGAATAACTAATGAGGCTTTATTATTATTTTTTCTTTAAAAGGTGTTACTTTTTTATTTTTTATAGCTTTTGTATTTGTTTACATTTATAAAATTGTTATACAAGTGATTAACTACTTTTAATATATGTTTGCAGGTCCTTCGTGGCAACTCTGACTTCTGCTGCACCTGACAGCACGAGATTATTCGAATTCTCAGTAGAAGACTCGTTGATTCAACTTGAAATAGATAGCCATGTCTTTGATGAGCTCACGGTTTGGCCAGGACGATATGGAGGTCCTTCTTTGGGACCCATCATCACCGATGGCTGACCCTCTGGGGTCTTTCCTAGATAAAGATGAGGAGGTTCTTCCTCTCGGAGGCGCTGAATCGCCCCTCTCATCTTTCTCTTCCTCTCCACTTCCCTCTCTCTCCCCACCCTGCACTCCTCCCTCCATTCAGAGGGGGGAGAAGGCTGGGCTCAATCAGCTGTCTCTGGCCTGGTTCCCCTCAGATGAGCTGTGCCTAGATAATCATGGCAATGGTGAGGTTTAGTAATTTATTTCAAATAGGCCTATGCCTACAAGTGCCCTAGTTTCAGCATACTAATAGTTTAAACATGCAATCATATTTAACTTTTTTTCTCCCCCATTTCAGATCATTCATTCAGTGAAATGGATTGGATGACAGAGCGAATTGATTTGAGTGAGTTTGATCTGGAGTCTCTGATAGGCTCCTATGATTCTGAGGATCCACCCAGTTCTCCTGAGGAGCTCATCACTTCTCTAGAGTCACAGATAGACCTGGAGTCCCTGCCTGTAGCTTCTGACAATACGCCTTCACCCTCTCCAGCAGCGTCTGTCCCTGAAATCGATCAACTTTCCAACTTTTCCTTCACTTTGAATACTCCAGTTGCTACTCCTTTCATTCCATCATCACCCTGTGAAATTTCAGATTCCTCCTCTGTGGTCCCTGAGCCCCAGGCTGAGTTTGAGATAAAGTCTGAACCGGCCTCCCCGGTCCCATCACCTTCCATCCTTCCACCAGAGTCCCCTACTGATACTCTTGAGCTTGGTTGCGAGGTAGACATAGCTGAAGTTCAGAGTCCACCCCCCGTCGAGATGCAGGTGCCCAAAATAGTTCTGTCACTCACCCCAACCCGCATTGTTCTTGTACTTTCTCCCAAAGAGGAGGTTAATGCGATGATTACCCTTCCAGGTGAGATGGTTGTTGAAAATTCCCAGAGTTCAACTTCCCCCGACCCACAAACCCCAACGTCTCCCCAGTCTCGCTCTTCTAGGGTGAAGCCCTACTCCACACCCGATTCTAAGCCCACCCAAAATCAGCAGTCAGAGCTGCCTACCCTCTCAGGAAGAGTGAAGTCAGCCAGTGGCTCAAAGGTTGTGGTTGAAAAGAAAAAGCTGAAGAAAATGGAGCAGAACAAGACTGCGGCAACCCGCTACCGACAGAAAAAGCGTGCAGAGCAAGATTGTCTCCAGTCAGAGTGTGCGGTCCTGGAGGAGAGGAATCAAGAGCTGACAGAAAAGGCAGAGTCCATTGCTAAAGAGATCCAGTATTTGAAAGAGCTAATGGAAGAAGTCAAGAGGGCAAGAGAGAGCAGAAGTGTGAGGTCATAGAAAGAAATGGACACAGAGGCTTGAAGCTGATAGAAATGGACGGTTTCAGCATAGCCTGAAGTGCAGAAAACTAGGGATGTTGGTCCTAAAAGAAAGTATTTTTTGAAGGGTTGAATAAATTCCTTTTTTTTTTCTATTCTTTACTATTGTCTTGAGTAGAAACGCTTCCTGTAAGCATGTCAGCAAAGCCTGATATTCTTGTACCAGTGCATTTATTTTGTCTTGTATATCTGTTGTATGCACTATTATATATAATGTGCATTGTCTGTTGATCTTTGTTTTGAATTTTCCCAATTGAAATTATGCTGTACAAATGCTTAATATTTAAACTAACTTTATTCATAGAGATGCTATGTGTGCATTTATTAAATTGTGTAGAACTCAATATATTTGTAGTTGTATGGGCCTTTCACTGCATATCAGTTAGCTTGAATGGTATTTATGTAATAAACATTTTTAAAAAAATTGTGCATTTTAATCTTTTTATTATGAAATGGGGGCAGAAATGAGTTTTAGTATTTTATAAAATTGTTTATTTGTTTTTGACAAATTCACTACCTCAGTAGTAGGTACACATGATAGAGATGGAATACTTTAAGGGACATATAGTATACAACTTAAAATTAGTTCAATGTATAAAAATATATTTAGTCAAAAACAATTTCCACAAACAGCATAACCCCACTGTTTATGACCAAGGAAAACTGGTGTATGGCTGGCAGAAAAATAAGTTTGGTTCTTTTTGTTTTCTAGGCTTTCACAAACCGAGATTAAGGAAATTCAACCTGGAAGCTGAATTTGACAAAAACACCCCATGATATGCAAAATTATTCTTTATTAATATGAAAATATGAAGTGAAAAGCATACAAAAGCTAAACTCTTTAGTCATCTCAGTATATTCAGTCAAACCAGTTGAAAGTCACATTTGTGGCTGATATAATGCAGTTGGGATTTCGTAGTATATTCTCACATTGCGCCGAATATTTGCGGACAAGATAAATATTACTATGCAATAGTAACATCCATTCCCTGAATGCTCAAAACATATTGGTAAATGTGTTTAGGTAGAATGTAATGCTGCCATCAAAGTCCTAAGTAGTTGCTAAGCATATCAAATTCATAAATAAAAAAACACAAGGTTCTTAAGGTTCTCAATGGAACAGTCTGTATAACAATTGTATATTCAAGAATCCAGGTGTACTTAATGCCAAGTACTTAGACTTTATGATAATATAGTGAGTGCATTCAAAATAAATGTAAGCAATATTCCAACTATGTGAAGTGCAGTTTTACTAAATATCTGACACTGTTTGAATGTGCATGAAAAACGACGAGGTTGTGTAAATACTGTACAATACTGGGTATGAGTCCTGCGCTACACTGTGGAAATGAATAGTCATTTGGTTTGTCTGGTTCCACCATGCGTTTTACATATCACTTGAAAATAATCAGCTCTGAAACTATTGCAAGCTTTTGGCGATAGTATCAGTATTTGAGTACGGTTATTTGTGGTCTCTAGCTCACAGGATTAGAAGTTTATGTAAAGATTTTTTTCACCAGAAAGTGCTACGTGCTTCTAGCAAAAGTGAATGTTCTTAATTTAAAACTTTATGAAAATGTGACTGAATCATAACATTGCTCAAGGAGCCAGAAATGTAGGCTGTAAGTCTAATTCTATCAAGATGACATACAAACAGTGTGAATGGCCTTATGGGTAATAAACAGTTGCATAAATACCGCTTGTTTTGGGATCAAAAAGTTCAATAACTTCCACATTCCTCTTAGATTTACCAGAGTTGCACTTTATGTTGACTTATATTTCACTGTAGAATGCATCTTCCACTCGTTTCCTCCTCTTCCAGTTCTTGATTTACTGTAGAACAAGGATGCAATGATCAGGTTTTACATATATATGAGAAATATTCATATGAACAAATTATAATGTAACCTGATGTGAAAACCAACAATAATAATAATATAAGATGCAAACTACTTACATTTGACAGGTAAGAAAGGTTTCTGTCCATTCTCTGCTACCATTTCCTCTATTTTCTGCAAGAGTTCAGTCACCTGTGTCTTGTCGTTGTTGGCTTTGGTACAGTCCAGCACATGATAACAGTTCCAGCAATGCTGCATCAGTTTCAGCAGCTCTCCTCCATCCCGCTGGATGTGATCCTCGATGGATGTGCCATACAGCCAATCGCCACATGAAAACAGCACCAGTGTGTGAAGACACGCCTCCTCGCCAAACATTTCCAAATGTCTCTTGAGGGCTTGCCTCTTTTTGGGAGTGAGGGTTGAGACTACAGGGATTACCAGTAATAGTGCATGTGGGCCAGGATGGAGAAGCCCTGCCCCTTGTTTAATTTCTTTTTGAATGTTCCTTGGTGTACGGTGGGCGGAGAACCAATCCCAACCTGGTGTGTCAACAATTGTGAGGCGCCGACCAGCAACCAATGCTTGATGACGGACAGACACCTCAGTGGGGCGTCCTGATTCAAACACACGACAGCCCAGTAGAAGATTACCTGCAGAGCTCTTACCTGCTCCACGCCAGCCTACTAGCAGAACCCGTAACTCTGTTAAAAAGAAAGTGGGATATTGCAACAAAAGGAAATTCACATGATGAAAATGCACTTTGCATGTTCTAAGGAGACATTCTGCAAAGGTACCAGCAAAACAAAGGTACAAGAGAATGAATCAGATGCGAACAGTGGCGGCTCCAGAGATTTTCTGTTGCAGGTGCTATGGGGATGCTCAACACTTAAGAGAAGGTGCTTTGAATTTTGGGGCGTTTCATTATGGAGTTCGCATCGGACCACCCTTGGTATACAGATGCATACACGCCTGCATTAACTATACTCGTTCCACGACTATAAGCATATATATACTGTATGTATATGTAAAAGTATTCAACGCAAGGGCTATAGACAGGGACGCAACTACCCAGTGTCAGAGGGGTATGCAGCAACAATTTTGGCAATCATCAATCTGGTGCACTTTGAGAGTTAAAAATTAAAAGCTCCAACCCATATTCAGTGTGCAAATTAAACAAAGAAAAATTCAAACCTGTTTTAGTTACAGTGTCAGTCTACATTACACTACTACATAATAATAGTTATAATATTAATCCCATGATAGTAATAGCCATATATTGTAAAACAAATGCACTGAAAAATAAAGGAAACTTTCATAATTAGTTTTGTACTAATTTCTATACTTGAAAGAGTATTTCTACTTCAGATTGAAAATGTGATTGGGCCAGCCCAGTGTCAATCAAGAAAAGAACCAATGGGCCGCTGATCTACGTGTTTCATGGAGTGTCAGAAAAAAAAAACTAATGCTGACTTTTTTTGACCAATGCATTACACCGGCACTAACCCATGCGCCGCCAATTAAACAAAACAAAACGAATGGGCCGCCGATGTACGGCGTCGTTTATGGGCTGTTAAGAAAAAGAAAAAAAAAGAAAAAAAAGAGATGTATCGGCCCAAAAAGCACGTCGGCCCACCGGGAGTCTCCCGGTAGTCCCGATGGCCAGTAGCCTACATGCCTGGACGTCACACTTTAAATCCTACCTGTTGCCTTTCACCATCCACTTATTTAGCTGCTGTCGCATCAATTGACATGCCATCGCCTTTTCCCTCTTTCTTTTTCTATTTTTAATCCCCCGACAGCTTTTTTGCTTTATCCATCTTTTTCGACGACAACTAACGTTACTCGTTCCTGCTCGCTCAGCGCTCACGGCGCCCGCGCCCCCGCTCGCGATTTTTAAATTATTATTTAATTCCTATTTTTAACAACATGAAAAGACTATTCAAACATGACATTAAAATATAAATATAAAAAATTACAGACAATTCTTGGGGGTGCTGGGCAGGTGCTATGGCTATTATAGGGGGAGCTACAGCACCACCTAGCTCCTCCCTGGCGCCGCCACTGGATGCGAAACTCACCTCTTGGTGGAGATCTAAACATTGCTGCTGTCCTCTCCACGTCTGGGACTCCATCCTCTTCTCTTTCATTTTCTTCATCATTGAATCCAAGGCTTGGCCTCACCATTTCAAAGAACCAGCCTTGATTCTCCCGAACCATTTCCTCGACTTTTTGTAAAAGCTCTGCAACTTGAGCACTTTTGTCTGAGCAGGTGTTATCCAAGGCATGATACCTGCAGCCACACCTCTCCACCAACCTCTGCAGCGCTGCCCCGCCATCCACAATAAATTCCTCAACACCCTTATCCTGCAACTGGTCCGCACAGGTGAACAAAACCATGGTGTGCCTCCATATTCCTGCTCCCAGTTCTCTAACTCGGGCCCAAAGACCTTGCCAGTGGTTTTCGGTGAATGGAACTCCGATGGGAACCACCAGCAGCAGGGCATGGGGACCAGGAGAACATTGATCAATGAAGGACTGCTGGTTCTCTGAGTCCGTCTCATCAGTTGTGTCTTCGGTTTCCAGATTCCATCCTGGGGTGTCAATAATCAACAGTCGCCAGGTGAGTATGTCTACCCAATGTTGTTGGTCTGTTTGGGAATTTTCAGATGGGTTTTTCTCCTGGCTCAAGATGGTATTCAGTGTTGAGGTCTTACCAGAGCCCTGGAACCCCAGCAACAGAAGGCGCCACATGGGTGGAGAGGATCCCTCTGCTTTTGAGAGACAGAGATGAAAGCAAAAATTATATTGCAAGTGATCAAAACAACAGGCAGTTCAGTCCATGCAGACTACATCCACAACTCCTATTTGTTTACTCTGACACTCTGAGCAACCCCAGAGCATTACAACTATATCCTTGTAACCTGATTGTAAAATAATAACCTAAAACACTTACATTTGACAGATAAGAAAGGTTTCTGTCAATGCTACCACATCCTTTATTTTCTGCAAGAGTTCAGTCACATGTGTCCTGTTTTGGTACAGTCCAGCACATGATAACTGTTCCAGCAATGCTGCATCAGTTTCAACAGCTCACCTCCATCCCTCTAACCCAAACCGTTAGCCTTATGATCTCATTCTAATGCTGAACCAAGATCAGTTTCAATGACATTTGTGTGGGCATCTGCTTTTGTATGATGGCAAACTGATCTAGAAACAGCTGAGACTCTCCTGTCTGCATTAGAAATCCCCAGAGACACAGGAAGTGCATGTAATGCAGAGGGGAAGTGAGTCAGCTGCCTATGTAGGTGGGATTTGAAAGTGAAAAATTGTCTGACATACGAATAAAGTTACATTTTAATGTCACTTACCAGCATTTAAATCAGAAGAGACCGTGGCCATCTTGTGTCTAGCTGGTCCGTTGTCTCCTGTTCTCTCACTCTCTCACTCTCACTCTCTCTCTCTCTCTCTCTCTCTCTCTCTCTCTCTCTCTCTCTTGCTGTTTTGTCTCAGTTGCCTGTGCTCAAAACATTGCTTTCTCCCCTCTTATCTCCCGCCTACTCTATTTCCCCCGCTCTCCCAGAGATTTTCTGATTATATCACACCCTCACAACCTTTCTCTCTGCTTCTTTTTCACTTTCTTTGCCTCATGAAATGATACAAGCAGGAGGAGCTGGGAGAAAGAGGCTAATAGAGAGCAGAGCGATGCAAGGAGGGGGTGAGAAAAATATGTGGCTTGTGATTCATTTTAGTATAGAGTTAGTGGGTTAGTATTATACGGTAAGTAACCTCCTAAAATTCTTAGGTAGTAATGAATAATAAGTGTGGGGTGGTTTGCTGTTCTTTCATTGTGTAGTGTTGAGTTTGGGGGTGGAGCACAGGCTGTCATTAGACCAATGAAAAGATGGAAGTATCCAGTTTAGCACCGCCCACCTGATTCTGCAGTATGACCTAAACCCAGCAGCACTGAAATACTAGAGCAAGTAAAGCAAACACTGGACACTTTTTGTTCCTTATAAATAATGCCATACGTCAAACACTAGTGTATTATAAAGCAGTTAGTGAGTATGAAAAGTAATATTTATATGATAAAATAATTGTAAGAATCAGAACAAATAAATAAACAAACTAATTAATTAAGGGAAATTACATTAATTTGAAAAGCTTTACAAATTCCAAAGTCTATTCGGTGTTTCATATTCGACAAAGTTTCAGTACTCTTCTTAAAATCTGTTTTAAAAATATAGTAAATGCAACTCTTGCTTCATGAATGTCCTCCTGTGAACCAGGAAAAAAAGTTTTGCAATTTAAAAAAAATGTTTTTTTTTTTTAATGTCTGCATTGTTTGGAGTATAAGAAACAAATGGGGGGAAAAAAAAGATAGTTTATTCTTATTTTATGCTACGTCCTCTATAGAGGACACCAGGACTTAGTTATTAAAAAAAAAAGAAGAAGAAGAAAGAAAGAAATGAAAAGAAAAGAAATGTAAAGAAATGTAAAGACAAAAAGAATGTCATTTTTTGTTCATTCACCAATCAATTTTTAGGTTTTAGGCTATTTTTTTATTATTATCAAACTTTAAGGATGATTCTCAACTATATATAAAAGATGGAACAGAATAATTTGATATACTATTTTGCTTTATACAATATGTGTGTAAAATGGCCATAAATGGGTAGTCCTATTCGAAACAATGTATCTATACTCAATGTATCAGTGAATCTTATTTACATATTAATGTGTTCTTGGGGCAAAATGTGATTAAAAAAAAATATGTGTAACAAGGAGAGTGTAATGTTTCCTGTCCTGTGTTTCCCTTGTCTTGTGTGCACTTTTGTTATTTCCTGTTCTGTGTCATGTTTTGTAGTCCTTTGTAGTTTTTCTTGCTTATTAGTTCTCCCAGGTGTTTCTAATTAGCCACACCCCCTTGTTATCTTGTTTAGCTTGTTTGTCTGTGTATTTAAACCTCTGTGCTTCAGTTGTTGGTTGTTGGTCGTTGTTTAATGTACTGTTACCTGTTCTTGTCCTGAGTTCCGTGTTCCGCCTGGATTACCTGTTTGTTTAATTAAATGTATGCTTGCACTTGGATTCTCTCTCTGCTTCATCCTTGCCGCAGCGTGACAGAACGACCGAACCAAACGATGAATCCAGCAGCATTAAATGAGTCTCATCGTGTCATGCCTGCAAAGCCTGAGTCTCTTCGCGTCATGCCTGCAAAGCCTGAGTCTCTTCACGTCATGCCTGCAAAGCCTGAGTCTCTTCGCGTCATGCCTGATTTTCACAGCCTGACCCAGGAGTTTGCTGGACAGATCGCGGCCTTGGCCCTGGATAGCCTCGATCTCTTCCAGTATACCTGGGGATTTGTTCCTCTAGCTGCCTCTTGCTCTCTGGGTGATGAGGCAATTAAGGTGTGTTACCGGCTGGGGGCTAGGGAGGTTGACCCGAGGGAGCTCCCCGATCTCTCCGGTCTGGATTGGAGAGAGGCACTCTCCAGATGTCTGGAGAGCTTCCTCCCGTGGCACCCAAGGTCAACACCTGGTCTTCACGTCCCGTCCAGTTCAGCCGCATCTTCGCCGCCGCTGGTCCCGTCAAGCTCAGAGCGCACTTCTGCTGATCCAGAGACTGTTCATGTCACTTCTGCTGATCTAGAGACTGTTAACGTCGCATCTGCTGATCCAGAGACTGTTCACGTCGCTTCTGCTGATCCAGAGACTGTTCACGTCGCTTCTGCTGATCCAGAGACTGTTCACGTCGCTTCTGCTGATCCAGAGACTGCTCACGTCACTTCTGCTGATCCAGAGACTGCTCACGTCACTTCTGCTGATCCAGAGACTGTTCACGTCACTTCTGCTGATCCAGAGACTGTTCACGTCACTACTGCTGATCCAGAGACTGTTCACGTCGCTTCTGCTGATCCAGAGACTGTTCACGTCACTTCTGCCGATCCAGAGCTTCAAGCCAGTCCAGCCGAGCCTGCAATTCACGCCAGCTCTGAGTCCTCTTCACCGCTGGTCCCGCCCAGTTCAGAGTCTCCTTCGCCGCTGGTTCCGTCCAGTTCAGAGCTCTCTTCGCCGCTGGTCCTGCCCAGCTCAGAGCCCTCTTCGCCGCTGGTCCTGCCCAGCTCAGAACCCTCTTCGCCGCTGGTCCTGCCCAGCTCAGAGCCCTCTTCGCCGCTGGTCTTGCCCAGCTCAGAGCCCTCTTCGCCGCTGGTCCTGCCCAGCTCAGAGCCCTCTTCGCCGCTGGTCCTGCCCAGTTCAGAGCCCTCTTCGCCGCTGGTCCTGCCCAGCTCAAAGCCCTCTTCGCCGCTGGTCCTGCCCAGCTCAGAGCCCTCTTCGCCGCTGGTCCCGCCCAGTTCAGAGTCTCCTTCGCCGCTGGTTCCGTCCAGTTCAGAGCTCTCTTCGCCGCTGGTCCTGCCCAGCTCAGAGCCCTCTTCGCCGCTGGTCCTGCCCAGCTCAGAGCCCTCTTCGCCGCTGGTCCTGCCCAGCTCAGAGCCCTCTTCGCCGCTGGTCCTGCCCAGCTCAGAGCCCTCTTCGCCGCTGGTCTTGCCCAGCTCAGAGCCCTCTTCGCCGCTGGTCCTGCCCAGCTCAGAGCCCTCTTCGCCGCTGGTCCTGCCCAGCTCAGAGCCCTCTTCGCCGCTGGTCCTGCCCAGCTCAGAGCCCTCTTCGCCGCTGGTCCTGCCCAGCTCAAAGCCCTCTTCATCGCTGGTCCAGGACTCTTTACCGGGGAGCCTCCCCAAGAAAATTTTGGGGGGGGGCAATACACCTCCGGACCAGCCCGATCCACCAGGACCGCCAGAGGGGTGGTCTCCTGTTCCGCCCTGGCCGCCCGAAGGGTCGTCTCCGCCCTGGCCGCCCGAAGGGTCGTCTCCGCCCTGGCCGCCCGAGGGGTCTTCTCCGCCGTGGCCGCCCGAAGGGTCTTCTCCGCCGTGGCCGCCCGAAGGGTCTTCTCCGCCGTGGCCGCCCGAAGGGTCTTCTCCGCCGTGGCCGCCCGAGGGGTCTTCACCGCCGTGGCCGCCCGAGGGGTCTTCACCGCCGTGGCCGCCCGAGGGGTCTTCGGACAAGATGGCTGACTCCACGCCGGTGTCTTCGGACAAGATGGTCTCCTCTGAGCCGGTGTCTGTTCCTGTGCCATGGTCGCCTGAAGGGTCGTCTCCTCCCTGGCCGCCTGAACGGTCGCCTCCACCCTGTTCGCCTGCACAGCCTGCTCCGCCCTGGCCGCCTGCACAGCCTGCTCCGCCCTGGCCGCCTGCACAGCCTGCTCCGCCCTGGCCGCCTGCACAGCCTGCTCCGCCCTGGCCTTCTGCCCTGCCGGAGTCTTCAGGCCCTCTTCCGCTCCACGGGCCTAGCCCCCCGGATCAGACCCACCACCCTCCTGGACCTTTTTTTTTTTTTTTTTCTCTTCGGAGTGTCTGGAATCCACTCCTTAGGTGGGGGGCTATGTAATGTTTCCTGTCCTGTGTTTCCCTTGTCTTGTGTGCACTTTTGTTATTTCCTGTTCTGTGTCATGTTTTGTAGTCCTTTGTAGTTTTTCTTGCTTATTAGTTCTCCCAGGTGTTTCTAATTAGCCACACCCCCTTGTTATCTTGTTTAGCTTGTTTGTCTGTGTATTTAAACCTCTGTGCTTCAGTTGTTGGTTGTCGGTCGTTGTTTAATGTACTGTTACCTGTTCTTGTCCTGAGTTCCGTGTTCCGCCTGGATTACCTGTTTGTTTAATTAAATGTATGCTTGCACTTGGATTCTCTCTCTGCTTCATCCTTGCCGCAGCGTGACAGAGTAATAACTTGGCAACATTTTCATAAAAATATTGATGTAATTTCTTTCCCTATGTACTTGTGTCTCCCTAAAATGCCTGATAAACATGTTGATATGAAATCGATGCACTGTTTCGTAACAAAAAGTCATGTTCTGATTTGAAACCCCATAAACCCATAACATCCTGAGATGTTTATTTACAACAAACAATTAGAAAGTTAGTCCGATGGCAATGGAGGCAATGGAGACCAAGGAGAAGGAATTGTCATGGTGAAACCTCCAAACATTTGGAATCTCTGAAAAACCCTGAATGTATTCTTTATCCAGACTTAAACATATGACATGTATGTTGTCAGAGAACTTCACTAAAATATAATGTCCTCTTCAGAGGACAATAGGCCAGTGAGGACCAGTAGGATACTGTCTAAATAAAGAAAGCATTATCAAAGAGCCTTGCTTGAGATGATACTGTATATCCAATTTCATTATATTTATTTTCTGATTTTTCATTATATTTATTATTATATCACAATATTTATTTAATTACACATACTGAACATAAATAGGCCTATTTTATGGTAATATATATACACATATAGCATTTATTTCAGTCTTAGTTTAAAAAAATATTATATTGTTTATTAATTTTTCAAATGAATTAAAAACCTTAAACTAGAAACATTAGATGGCGTCAAAAGTCCACTGTGTAATTAGCCCGATCCTGTTTAATATTATGATAAATTATATTTTTATGAATGTTGGTAAAGACATTGGATCATCACTTTATGCAGATGATGGGGCTATATAAGGGAGGGAAATATTAAACGTGACTAATAGTATACACAATGCTTTACTGAATATTGAAAGATGAATGGGGATTTAAAATGTCAATTGAAAAGTCATGCTTCATGCTTTTTATAGAAAGAAAAGGACAGATAGAGTACAGCTTAAATTATATGGTCAAAGCATGGAAAGGGTAACAAAGTTCAAATTCTTAGGGCTATGGTTTGATGAGAAATGTATATGGAGGAATCATATTAATAAGATTGAAACTAAATGTAAAAAGGTAATAAACCTAATGAGATCAATTACTGGGTATGAATGGGGAGCAGACAAATGATCACTTATGGATATTTATAGGGCTTTAATACGGTCGTTTCTTGATTATTGGTATATGGTATATGAAGCAGCAGCTAAAAGTATTTTGAAAAAAACTTGATAAAATTCAGTTCAGAGCCTTAAGAATCAGTATTTAAGACGGCTATATTTAAGACGTTCAAAGTTATCATTGGCATATTGGGTAAAGCTAAAAGGATCTGGAGAGGAACAGCCCACTATAAAGGTGCTAAGTGATTGTTGTGAATATGCACAACAAATAAAATGTAAAGGATTTTTCAGACTCTGCTGCAGCTCTTAGTAGCTTAAACTCAAAAGAAACCTCTAGAGATGATTTATTGTTGGAAATATTTACAACACTGTTAACAATACAAAGAGTTGGAACTGATGTACAGTTTTGTTGGGTTCCTGCTCATGCTGGTGTAGAGGGAAATGAGAAGCCAGATGAGATTGCAAAGAGAGCGTTGAAATTAAACAAGAATTAAATTATGAAAGTTCCATTTGGAAAAGGTGAGGCCAAATCATTAATCAAAAAGGTAGTGAGGGCTTTGAGGCAGAAGAAGTGGGACTCAGATAACAAAGGAAGACACTATTATAACATACAAAAATCAATCACGGTGAAAACATATAAATGGAGGTGTAGAAAAGAGGACGTGGCTCTTGCAAGGCTAAGACTTGGACACGCTGCATTAAAGTCAACTTTGTATTTAATGACAAAATGCGTTTCTGAGAAATGTGACAGTTGTAATGTACCAGAAAATGTCGAGCATGTTATTTTGTGGTGTAATAAAGATGTACGGATTTGAACGTGGATGGAATTTGGAAGGGATTTTAGGAAGGAATGAGAAAATGAGGGATTGTTGGGAGGCTCTCTTTCTTGTTTTAAGAAATTCAGGATTAGATCACATTATATAGGTTAGGTATAGTTATTTTGAGTTAGTTTCTTTTGCATATATGAGTATGTATATCTGCGTGTATGTATGTGTGTGTATATGTATATATATGTGTGTGTATGTATATATATGTGTGTGTGTGTGTGTGTGTGTGTATACATATGTATAACAATTATTATTATTATAAAAAAATAAAAAATAAAAAAAATTCTTGACCTGAAGAATGCAAAACCCTGATATTACACACTCCTGTACAGTGGGGTGGCGGTATGCACCCATAAATGCTGGTTTGCGATCCGCCATTAAACTGAAAGAAGAAGAAGTCCACTGTGCCCGAATGACTGTGCCGCCGATCTATTAGAACTGTCGTAAACCCTGCAAGTCTCCTCTTGGACACACACAAGTTGCAGCAGAGCTCATCTTCACACAGTCTTCTGTTCGCGGCACTGGGCGCTTCACTGATCCGCTGCTGGCATGGAGGGATCCGGGGACGAGTTCATGAAATACCGCTCACCGCTGGTGTCGCGGTACGCCAGCAAAGAGATGGCCTATAACTTCAGCGACAGGAAAAAATTCACCACATGGAGAAAACTGTGGATTTTTCTCGCTAAAGCCGAGAAGGTCTGGATATTTCTCTTACGTGTATTTCTACAGACTGTCTACTGATAATTTTGTTGTTATTGTGATCCTCTGAATGCCAGGCAAGTGTGTGATACTGTCTTGAGTTTTTGACCTTGAGTGAATGAGTGGAGATCTCAAGTTGCCAACTTTCTTAGTCTAAAAATAGTTTGAAAGTTTGGACATGAGCTGTGCTGTAATATTTAATGTTTTAAAAGTGGACCAGGCTGACAAACTTGCACAAAGAAGTACTGTGGTGGTAGCCAGAGGCGGAAAGTAACGAATTACATTTACTCGCGTTGTAATTGAGTAGGTTTTTTTGTGTACTTCTACTTTTTTTAGTTTTTAAAATCTGTAATTTTACTTTTACTTAAGTACGTTTTGATTGAAGTATTGCACTTCGCTACATTTTAAATCATATCCGTTACTGAGTAAAAAAATAATTAAAATTATTTATTAGAAAATTAATTTAAATTATTTTTAGAATCGCGCTCCGGAAACTACTGCAAGGGCGGGAGAACAAATGTGCAAAAGAAAAAAACTGATGCAAAAGAAAAAAAGTGGTGCAAAATTAAAAAAAAAGTGATGCAACACCGTCGAAAGCGAACCATTGTCAGTATGGGCAATATTTGGATGTACAGTAACGTAAACGACTGCGCGTGGTTGTCCTCGAGGATAGATTTACAATTTGCATAAAAAATGTGGATGCAAAGTGGCTGAAAAAGGAGGAAACACATAGAACACCAGAATCCAGTCATGCAAATTGAATTTACAGTAGGCTAACTTGGATATTGCACACTGAGTCCAAAATTTTCGTATGCTTTTTTTCGTATTCGTCATTCGGTGGCTGAATTGTCAAAACACCATTGAAAATGCTTGCTACGGATACGAAAAACGCAGAAAATCAAGACGTGAGGTCGTATTTATTGTTTAACATGCGAAAATTTCGTTCTCGAATTTGTGCATGGACCTTACGCAGATGTCACGTAAAAGACGCAAACTGATGGATGGATAAATAAATCGAAAGTAGAGCTGTGCACTAAATCAAATCGCGACATGGTATGTGAATATTAAAGCACAAAAAGACTGTTATATACTCGCTTGATCTGCGTGTCTCTGAGGGAATGAGCTGCGCCGCTTTGTGTAACTTATACTCAAGCTCAAGGTGTTTTCAGCAGTTCAGCCTACATTTACTTGAGTAAAGTACTCAAGTACACTTTTTGAGTATCTGTACTTTACTTGAGTATTAGTTTTTCTGGAAACTTTTTACTTTAACTTCACTACATTTGAAAGACAAATATGGTACTTTTTACTCCACTACAATTCTGTCAGGTCCTTGAGTAGAAAGTAGTAATGTCAGTCAGGGGATGATTTTGATTGCAGGGGTTGCATTTTTGCAGGGGTTGCATTTTGGTTGGAAATGAAAGTCGGATTGACGTCAGAACCCGACTGATGTTGGTTTCTGACGTCAACCCGATTTTCGTTTTCAACCACAATACAACGTCTGTCCAACGTTGGAGATTAATGTCAATCTGGCGTTGGATTCTGACATCAACCTGATTTTCATTTTCAACGTTGGGTTTGGTCTTCTAAATGCAAATTTTGTCATTGTTTTGGAGCAAACTAGCTTATAGATAACAGTAAGGTTAACATATTCATACTAAAAGCCAAAAAACTTATTATAAAAAATAGGGCACTATTTGAGGGAACAGCCATTTGGGTGTCCGAAACCATTGTGGACGTTATTGAGTGCACTTATTCAATCACACATAGAGAGGGTAAAGGTCAACCCACATAAGTCACTCTCCTGTTACCCATTTACATTAGTTTTTTTGGAAACACACACTTGTACAATCTTTCCCAGGGCTTCGTCTAGAACTGTGCGTCCCAAGGACTAGATTAGTAAAGTTCTGCAGCGTGACTTTACTTCCAGAGCAGCAAACAGAAACCTGTCTGTCTCATCACCGGGTCAGAGAATGACCACCATGTGACCACATGACTGTGTTCAGTTAACATTGCCCAGTGCTAATTGAACAGACTGCGGCATTTACTTGGAGATTTATGGGTGACTGGGTGGGCGATCACAAAATCTTAGTTATTGATTTCTATACACACTTCAAAGAAACAACCAATATGCAAGCCTTCCCATGTCAGCTAAACCAGCAAAGTCCACCGGTCAACAGTCAATTATTTGATTTCTTATCAATTCAACTATTGTTAATCTCAGCAAACTGAATATCTGTTATCTGAATTTGAGAGTTCTCTTCTAATACTGGTTCCTACACTATCATCTAAACTGCTGAGTTACTGTGAGCTTATGTTGAGAGATTCAGTGACCTTTAACCTGACATATACAGAGCTAGACATGACAGTTAAAACAGAGGTATAAGTATATATACTGCATACAAAAACACACTACTACATCAAATTACCATGGCACTACAATGGTTTTAGACACGTAGTAATGTTTTGCTTTTTGGACTTTTACCATAGTACCACCAAATACCATGGAACATAATTATAGTAGGGATTCAGTATCATGGTAAATGTCAAACTACCATGGTATTAATACAATCACCAACCATGCTATAACCACCACTTACAAGAAGTTCCAAGGTACAATTTTTGTTCTGTTCAATCATGTACAATGATAATACTCTTGAAAATGCCTTATAGCAGGGTAGCCTACTCTCTCCCAGGTTGTAGATTTTCACAGTATGATAAACATCTTAGAAATTATCACGGTTTACAGTATTAATAAATTATTAAATAAATAAATAAACGGTATTAATAAATTATGGTTGTTGTTATTATTATTATTATTATTATTATTATTATTATCATCAGATAAAATGACGGTTAAATGAATGAAAACAGTTTTTTTTGGTTGAACAAATGCTTTTATTAGGCTATAACAAATTCGAAAACCATTTCGTTTGGTTTGTTTATTAAAATTTCAATAAAACTTGTCTAATCAACTAAATTCAATAATTGATAATGAATCAGATCAACAACTTATTTTTAACATTAATAATTTATTAAAATGTTTAAGAATAAAAGAGTCCTATGAAATGTATTTTATTCAGAAAACTATTTTTTCTTTTTATGAATAAATACAAATATATTATCAAAAACGGTGGTAATCAAATGAAAATTTAAACTTTTATCCTTTTATTTTTTGGGGAAGTGCTGCAAGACAGATTTACTAAATTAAATCATGAATAATATTTAAATAAATTGTCTTATTATTGTTGTTGTTGTTGTTATTCTATTGTAGGTCTACAATAATATATTTCTTTCATAATTTCTCCTATTTAAACCAAACTTTTATTTTGACGGGTTGTAGTGAAGACCTGTTCCAGACAGGGCTGGGCGATATATCGCATGACATTGTTATGTGCATCTCGTCAGTAAAGCCGGTTCCTAGTAGTAAATCGCCATCACCTGCTTTCAGATGGAGCGGCATTTACTACACAGAGCCGTAGTTCACTGACAAGCTGAGCCATATCGTATTAATTATCACGGACGTATCGCCTGCGATATATCGCCCAGCCCTAGTTCCAGAGTGTATTTATTTGACAATGTTTTTTCTCAAATAAAATGATGAAAATGCTCATTAGGCGTTCTCTCAGAGCAGCTCTGGAAATGTCCATGTATTCATGTCCTCGTATTGTTTGTGAAACACTGAAAACCAGAGATGGACAAAGTACACAACTTCCTTACTCGAGTGAAAGTAGAGAACTACTGATCAAATATTACTCTGTTACAAGTAAAAGTTGTAAAGACCGAAGTACTTGTTTTTAAAAGTACTTGCGTATCAAAAGTAAATGTCAGTGCGTTGTTTTATTATTGTTGTGTGTAATACTTACAGTACCTTATGCCTCTGAATCTATGTCTGCCTACCCTCATATCAATTTCACATTTATTTCTAGAACACAGTTCCAGTAGTGGGATTGAATAAGTGCACTCAATAACGTCCACAATGGTTTCGGACACCCAAATGGCTGTTCCCTCAAATAGTGCCCTATTTTTTATAAGTTTTTTGGCCTTTAGTATGAATATGTTAACCTTACTGTTATCTATAAGCTAGTTTGCTCCAAAACAATGACAAAATTTGCATTTAGAAGACCAAACCCCATCCATCCATCCATCTTCTCCCGCTTATCCGGGGCCGGGTTGTGGGGGCAGCAGTCTAAGCAGAGATGCCCAGACTTCCCTCTCCCTAGACACTTCTTCCAGCTCTTCCGGGGGGACACCGAGGCGTTCCCAGGCCAGCCGGGAGACATAGTCTCTCCAGCGTGTCCTAGGTCTTCCCCGGGGTCTCCTCCCAGTGGGACGCGCCCGGAACACCTTCCCGGGAAGGCGTCCAGGAGGCATCCGGAACAGATGCCCGAGCCACCTCAGCTGACCCCTCTCGATGTGGAGGAGCAGCGGCTCTACTCTGAGCTCCTCCCGAGTGACCGAGCTTCTCACCCTATCTCTAAGGGATCGCCCAGCCACCCTGCGGAGAAAGCTCATTTCGGCCGCCTGTATCCGGGATCTTGTCCTTTCGGTCATGACCCAAAGCTCATGACCATAGGTGAGAGTAGGAACGTAGATTGACCGGTAAATCGAGAGTTTCGCCTTGCGGCTCAGCTCTTTCTTCACCACGACAGACCGGTACATCGACCGCATTACTGCAGAAGCTGCACCGATCCGTCTGTCAATCTCCCGTTCCATCCTTCCCTCACTCGTGAACAAAACCCCAAGATACTTAAACTCCTCCACTTGAGGCAGGAACTCTCCACCAACCTGAAGTGGGCAAGCCACCCATTTCCGACTGAGGACCATGGCCTCGGATTTGGAGGTGCTGATTCTCATCCCAGCCGCTTCACACTCGGCTGCAAACCGTCCCAGTGCATGCTGAAGGTCCTGGTTTGATGAAGCCAACACGACAACATCATCTGCAAAGAGCAGAGACGAAATCGTGTTGTCACCAAACCTGACACCCTCCGGCCCCTGGCTGCGCCTAGAAATTCTCTCCATAAAAATTATGAACAGAACCGGCGACAAAGGGCAGCCCTGCCGAAGTCCAACATGCACCGGGAACAAGTCTGACTTACTGCCGGCAATGCGAACCAAGCTCCTGCTTCGGTTGTACAGGGACCGGACAGCCCTTAGTAAAGGACCCCGGACCCCATACTCCCGGAGCACCCTCCACAGGCCGCCGCGAGGGACACAGTCGAATGCCTTCTCCAAATCCACAAAACACATGTGGACTGGTTGGGCAAACTCCCATGAACCCTCCAGCACCCTGTAGAGGGTATAGAGCTGGTCCAGTGTTCCACGGCCTGGACGAAAACCATACTGTTCCTCCTTAATCCGAGGTTCTACTATCGGCCGTATTCTCCTCTCCAGTACCCTGGCATAGACCTTCTCAGGGAGGCTGAGAAGTGTGATCCCCCTATAGTTGGAACACACCCTCCGGTCCCCCTTCTTAAAAAGAGGGACCACCACCCCGGTCTGCCATCCCAGAGGCACTGTCCCCGACCGCCACGCGATGCTGCAGAGGCGTGTCAGCCAAGACAGCCCCACAACATCCAGAGACTTGAGGTACTCAGGGCGGATCTCATCCACCCCCGGTGCCTTGCCACCGAGGAGTTTCTTGACTACCTCGGTGACTTCAGCTTGGGTGATGGACGAGTCCACCTCTGAGCCCTTAGCCTCTGCTTCCTCAATGGAAGACGTGACGGCGGGATTGAGGAGATCCTCGAAGTATTCCTTCCACCGTCCAACGACATCCCCAGTTGAGGTCAACAACTCCCCACCTCTACTGTAAACAGCATTGGTAGGGCACTGCTTCCCTCTCCTGAGGCGCCGGACGGTTTGCCAGAATCTCTTCGAGGCCAGCCGATAGTCCTTCTCCATGGCCTCACCGAACTCCTCCCAGGCCCGAGTTTTTGCCTCCACAACCACCCGGGCTGCAGTTCGCTTGGCCTGCCGGTACCCGTCAGCTGCCTTAGGAGTCCCACAAGCCAACCAGGCCCGATAGGACTCCTTCTTCAGCTTGACGGCATCCCTTACTTCCGGTGTCCACCACCGGGTTCGGGGATTGCCGCCTCGACAGGCACCGGAGACCTTACGGCCACAGCTCCGAGCGGCCGCTTCGACAATGGAGGTGGAGAACATGGTCCACTCAGACTCAATATCTCCAGCCTCCCTCGGGATCCGGTCGAAGCTCCGCCGGAGGTGGGAGTTGAAGATCTCTCTGACAGGAGACTCGGCCAAACGTTCCCAGCAGACCCTCACAGTACGCTTGGGTCTGCCGAGTCTGTCCAGCTTCCTCCCCCGCCATCGGATCCAACTCACCACCAGGTGGTGATCAGTTGACAGCTCCGCCCCTCTCTTTACCCGAGTGTCCAAGACATACGGCCGCAGGTCAGATGAAACGACCACAAAGTCGATCATCGACCTACGGCCTAGGGTGTCCTGGTGCCACGTGCACTGATGGACACCCTTATGCTTGAACATGGTGTTCGTTATGGACAAACTGTAACTAGCACAGAAGTCCAATAACTGAACACCGCTCGGGTTCAGATCAGGAGGGCCGTTCCTCCTAATCACGCCCCTCCAGGTGTCACTGTCGCTGCCCACGTGGGCATTGAAGTCTCCCAGTAGAACGACGGAGTCCCCAGTCGGAGCACTTTCCAGCACCCCTCCCAGAGACCCCAAGAAGGCCGGGTACTCTGCACTGCCGTTTGGCCCGTAGGCACACATGACAGTGAGAGACCTATCCCCGACCCGTAGGCGCAGGGAAACAACCCTCTCGTTCACCGGGGTAAACTCCAACACATGGCGGCTGAGCTGGGGGGCTATAAGCAAACCCACACCAGCCCGCCGCCTTTCACCATGGGCAACTCCAGAGTGGTGAAGAGTCCATCCTCTCTCGAGGAGTATGGTTCCAGAGCCCAAGCCGTGCGTAGAGGTGATCCCGACTATCTCTAGTCGGAACCTCTCAACCTCACGCACAATCTCAGGCTCCTTCCCCGCCAGCGAGGTGACATTCCACGTCCCTAGAGCTAGCTTCCGTGTCCAGGGATCGGGTTGTCGAGGCCCCCACCTTCGACTGCTGCCCGATCCTCTCAGCACCGGCCCCTTATGGTCCCTCCTGCAGGTGGTGAGCCCACGGGAAGGCGGCCCCACGTCGCTCCTTCGGGCTGAGCCCGGCCGGACCCCGTGGGGGAAGGCCCGGCCACCAGGCGCTCGCATACGAGCCCCAACCCCAGGCCTGGCTCCAGGGTGGGGCCCCGGCTGCGCCATACCGGGCGACGTCACGGTCCTTGATTTATTTTTTCTCATAAGGGTTTTTTGAACCGCTCTTAGTCTGACCCGTCGCCTAGGACCTGTTTGCCTTGGAAGACCCTACCAGGGGCATATAGCCCCGGACAACATAGCTCCTAGGGTCATTCGGGTACTCAAACCCCTCCACCACGTTAAGGTGGCAGTTCAAGGAGGGGGTTTGGAAAATAAGGTTGATGTCAGAATCCAACGCCAGATTGACATTAATCTCCAACGTTGGACAGACGTTGTATTGTGGTTGAAAACGAAAATCGGGTTGACGTCAGAAACCAACATCAGTCGGGTTCTGACGTCAATCCGACTTTCATTTCCAACCAAAATGCAACCCCTGCAAAAATGCAACCCCTGCAATCAAAATCATCCCCTGACTGACATTACTACTTTCTACTCAAGGACCTGACAGAATTGTAGTGGAATAAAAAGTACGATATTTGTCTTTCAAATGTAGTGAAGTTAAAGTAAAAAGTTTCCAGAAAAAATAATACTCAAGTAAATTACAGATACTCAAAAAGTGTACTTGAGTACAGTACACAAGTAAATGTACTTTGTTACTGTCCACCTCTGGATGTAATTAGCAAATAATTACTTTGAAATGTATATTTATGATAATTCTATAATAAATTAACTAAAGCATTAAATAAATAGAATAAACTTTTAAAATGCTACAAGTGAAGTTAGATATGACAACATTTAAAATGAGCCATATGAAAAATGGATATTCATTGTAAGATTTGCTAAAAATGACCAAGAGAATATGATAAATATGGTAAATGATAAAGATAATAGAAATGGGAATGCATTATCTCAGGAAAATCTCTGATTGAAAATTGGCTGATAACCAATATGATATTTGGTATATTGTGCTTTTTTAACATTGTTAACAATAAGCTTTATTGTGAATGGAGCTGTTCAGATTGCAGTCCTGCAACACAGAATAAAATAAATAAATGATTTTTCAAGCCCTGTGAAAGTTCTAATGGGTTTTGTGACTTTCATGATACTTGTTCCATCTACAACATAAAGTAGGCTACATACAGTCATACCTGAAATGTGAAAAAACATAAGCTACTACCAAGCTTCTACATATTGCAACTTGGTGCTTGAATTACAATGGGAATGTTAAATGCGTGAAAATGCAGTCTATTTTTAATAAATTTCTTTATCGCTCTAATATTCTGTCTGCAGGCTTTGGGTCTCCCCATAACCGATGCCCAGGTGAGTGAGATGGAGTCTCACGCGGACGACATTGATTTCGTCATGGCTGCAGAGGAAGAGAGGAAGTTGAGGCATGATGTCATGGCTCATGTGCACACGTTCGCTCATTGCTGTCCCACTGCTGCTCCCATCATCCACTTGGGTGCCACTTCCTGTTATGTGGGAGACAACACGGTGAGGCAAAAATATTATCACACTACTATCTGTTCCTATTAATTGGACTCAGTGGAAGTGCTGCTGAGTGCAAAATCCATGCAAACCATGCAAAATCCTTCTAAGGAAAAGCATGTTGTTCTAAAAGTTCTAAAGTCAGTATATTATTTTAAAATGGTCTTATTGAAATGTGTGTATGCTTTATCTGTAGGATCTGATAATGCTGCGTGATGGATTTGATATTCTGCTACCCAAGGTTTGACTTTCTGATATTTTCCAGCTTATGACAACTGATGCTTATTAAGGTTCTTAGTTTCATTTAAATATAAAATTAAGAAATCAATTATCAATGTACTGTATTCAATTATTTTGACAAATAAATAGTGTAAAATGGTCTAATTAATTTAAGAAATGTAGTTAATTGTAACATTAAATAATAAATCACTTGTCAAATTGGCAAATAAATGTATGTTTAAAACATAGTTTATTTACTTAATGCTTAAAATGTTAATTAAATGCATTAATAAAATACCTTAATCATGCAAATTTTTAATTTTGACCACAAATTTGGCCATAATTTCCATCCACTGCAATAAAGTGTTTATTGTTTTCAAACATTCTCTCTTCTATAGTTGGCTCGTGTCATAGACAGGCTGGCTAACTTTGCAGAGAAATACGCCGACCAGCCGACTTTAGGCTTCACCCACTATCAGTGAGTAAATTCAGGGTTCAGTGCATGTACTAAACCTCTCAAATAAGTATTTAGATATTAAAGCATGTTTAAAGTGTGCATGTAAAATTAATTGTTTCTACCGTTTTCCTTTCTTCCTCCCCATCGTCTATTCATTTATGATCTGTCCATCTAATCTTTGACGCATCTTATCAGCATTCACTCATTTTTTAACCCATACAGCATTATTCATTTTCTTCAAATCTCTTATTTTTCATATTCCTTCCTTTCATCGTTTCTTCATTTAATACAACAATACTAGACTGGTTTTGGGTTTATTTCCCCTCTCCTCATCCCCATCTTTTTCTCAGACCAGCTCAGCTGACTACTGTCGGGAAGCGTGCGTGTCTGTGGCTGCAGGATCTGGTCATGGACATGCGCAATCTTCAGCGTGCAAGAGAGGACCTGCGCTTCCGGGGCGTCAAAGGAACCACAGGCACTCAGGCCAGCTTCCTGCAGCTCTTCCAGGGGGATCATGAGAAGGTGAATGCGGCTGAATGAAAATCAACAGCTGAATCTGATTTTTATACCTTAACACTGGCTTACTTTATACCTAGTAGTGTGCACTTTGTCTCCAGCATACATACTATACACACTACCATTCAAAAGTTTGTGGTCAGTACGAATCTTTTATTTTTTATTTTTTTATAAATAAATCAATACTTTTATTCAGCAAGGATGCATGAAATTAAGTAAAAGTGACAGTAAAGACATTATTAGAGAAATTTTTTTTTATTTGAAATAAGTTATTTTAACTCATGAATAAAATGTAGGGAGGTTTTCACAAAAATATGAAGCACTATTTAAGAGTGAAGTTGTTTTCAACATTATAATAAGATAATTATGGAAAGAAATGTTTCTTGAGCAGAAAATCAGCATATTAAAATTATTTCTGAAGGATCATGTGACACTGAAGAGTGAAGACTGGAGGAATGATGCTGAAAATTCAGCTTTGACATCACAGAAATAAATTACATTTCAAAATAATATATTAACATAGAAAATAGTTTTTTGTAAATTGCAATAATATTTCATAATATTAATTTTTTTCACTGTATTTTTAACAAAAACATGCAGCCTTGATGAGCATAAGAGACTTCTTTCATAAATATTTAAAAAATCTTACTGACCTTACATTTGACCTAAATGTTAAAAAACATACATTTTTGTGCTTTTAGGGAATACATTTAGGGTACGTTTACACAACAAAGATGTACTAAAAACGGAAACGTTTTTCTTTGCGAAAACGACTAAAAATGCTGTATTATTTATGCCAGGCCAGTAGTTGGTGAAGTCACTTTATAAAGAAATACTACGCACCCAAAGACTTAACACTTAATACGCATGCGCAAATGACTTTAGCGTTAACGTTAAAAATTCACATTTTTGTAGTTTATATGGAGACAATAACAGTATAGTTAAAAAAAAAAAAACGCCGTTGTTGTGTAAATGAACGGCCAAAATCGTGATATTATCGAATCAGATCGTCCCAGCTCTAGTATATTCTATGGTTGAACTGACTTTTGACTGTTTTCTCTCTTAGGTGGAGGAGTTGGATAGGAAGGTCACTGAGATGGCTGGATTTAAAAAGTATGCTCAGGCTATTTAATTCCTGCTTTCGTTGTTTAATAAATGCTTCTAATCGCTTAAATGTTGTTGGCTGGAGACTTACATTGGGCATGTTTTTGTGTGCACATGGTTATTGAGTTCTCTATTTCTCTAGATCATACTTGGTGACGGGTCAGACGTACAGTCGTAAGGTGGATGTCGACTCGCTCTGTGTGCTGGCCAGCCTCGGAGCCTCGATACACAAGGTCAGACGTGAATATCAGATCAGCTTTATGAACTTATAAATTAGCTGCTTTAACAATCCACAATAGTCACAGAAAAGCAACAGACAATATTTGTTTGATTAGAACAACCTGTTTTTGCTGTAGATTTGCACTGATATTCGTCTGTTGGCTAATCTGAAAGAGATCGAGGAGCCGTTTGAGAAAGAGCAGATTGGTGAGTTTGTATGTGAGACAGGGGATTTTGATCACATTTGAAATCAACCTCTGATCTGTCATGGTTTCCTCTGTTTGTAGGTTCCAGTGCCATGCCGTACAAGAGAAACCCCATGCGTGCTGAGCGCTGCTGTAGTCTTGCTCGCCACCTGATGGCGCTGGTGTCAGACCCTCTGCAGACCGCATCAGTGCAGTGGCTGGAAAGAACCCTGGACGACAGCGCTAACAGGCACTGTTATGACATCTGTTGTCTGACCATATGTTATGGCATTGCACCATTTTGGCTTTGTGAAGATGAAACTTTAGGCTCTTTCTTTCACCAACATCCTGTCTCAATATATATATATATATATATATAAATATTTTTTTTGTGCTTATTTAGGAGGATCTCATTGCCTGAGTCCTTCCTCACAGCTGACATCATCCTCAGCACTCTGCAGAACATCACTGAAGGGCTGGTGGTGTATCCTAAGGTGTGTGTGTGTGTGTGTGTAACTCTCAATGCATTTGATGCAATGACTTCTGGGTAGTCTCTTTTCAACACACATTTTAAAAAGTTTCAGTATCAATTATCAGTATCTGGTTTTATCAAATGAACTAAATGAGACGCTGATTACTTAGTCCAAATAATTGCATATACTCTACTGTTCAAAAGATTTAAGATTTTATTTTTGTTTTTGAAAGTAGTCCTTTATGTTCACTAAAGCAAATCTAAAATACAGTAAAAACAGTAACATTGTGAAATATTATTACAATTTAAAATAACTTTTTTTCCATTTTAATATTTTAAAATGTAATTTATTCCTGTAATGTCAAAGCTGTATTTTCAGCATCATTACTCCAGTCTTCTTCAGTCACATGATCCTTCAGAAATCATTCTAATATGCAGGTTTTCTGCTCAAGAAACATTTTCTATATCAATGCATTTATTAATGATATTTAAACCATATAACAATATTTGATGAGTAAAGCCCCAAATTAAGATAATTCAAAACTTTTACATTAGACATAATTTATTATAGATAATTATCCCATTAAATTGACAGCTGTACTGTTTAAAGGGGTCATGAATTGAGAAAAAAAAAATTCTTGATCTTTTGACTTTGTCATTGTACTATAAAAAAAAAATTCTGTAAGTTTCAGAATTCAAAGCCTCTTTGTTAGACTAAAAACAGATTTTAATTGAAACCAAGCTGCTCATTACCTCACAAATACATAAGCAATAAATATAAATAAAGGTGATTAATTGGCACGCTGTCTTTGAGGTGTAGACTTCGAACATGTATGGCTGAATTTTACTGGTTGCCATTTTTCAACATCTTGAGGTTTTCAAAACGGTTGCACACGTGTAATGGTGGGGACAATGAAAAAATATTTTAATATGCAAAACTGTTACCCAATAATAGAAGTGGGCGTTTACTTCCAAGTCTTGAATGCAGCAGCCTGTTTCAAAGAGAGGGTCAAAAACAGGAAAGAAAATAGCCTATTACTTCTAAATTAGGTTTTTTTTATCTAAAAATCTTGATAACATTATGAGGGGATCTCAGAGAACATTATACATAAAAAAACAATGCCGTTCATGACCCCTTTAATCATTCTCTCTTTCTCTTTTATAGGTGATCGAGAGGCATATCCGTCATGAGCTGCCCTTCATGGCTACTGAAAACATCATCATGGCCATGGTGAAGGCTGGAGGAAACAGACAGGTCAGAACAATCAGCGATTAATGAATAAGAACAATCTTGTCTTGTAAATAAATTTGCTTTGGCAAATCAACCCCAAGATGTTTGAATAAATAACTTGCTGTAAATATTGTTTCTGTGAGCACAGCAGATGTTTACAGTGCCTAGCATTGACTAACATGTCTGTACTGAAAACACACTCAGGACTGCCATGAGAAGATCCGTGTTCTGTCCCAGCAAGCTGCGGCCGTGGTCAAACAGGAAGGGGGAGATAATGACCTACTGGCTCGGGTTCAGGCTGATCCATATTTCACCCCCATACTCGGACAGCTGGAGAGCGTTCTGGATCCCAAAACCTTCATCGGCCGAGCCCCACAACAGGTACACGCATGCAGCCTAGACACACCTGTACATCTACTCCTGTCCTATTAATATTTATCACATGATTAACATAATGTTTTAATCATGAGGTAGGCTGTAATACCCTTCCAATCGCTCCCTCTCTTTCACAGGTTACAAGATTTTTGTCTGAGGAGGTCAGGCCTGTTCTAGAGCCATACAAATGTAAAATGGATGTGAAGATTGAACTAGAGCTTTAAGACACACACACATGCGACTCTGTGACTGATGCATCTGTATGACAATAAATAAATGTCAAGCTGTTCAACTTTTCGTGTGCTCTTTTATGTGACATTTTGACAACATTTAGTTCTCAAACTCCAGGGTAGGGTTGGTTGCACCAGCCATTCGTAAGTTCTTTCTTAAATTGGAACGTCTAGAGGCTTAGTAACTACTAGCTAGTTTGTAACAAACTCTGTACTTTATTCGGTCGCACCATTTGTTCTTTAGGCAGAACGTAACTAGTTGGTCGTAAGCTCTCCGTAAAGTAATGTGTAGTCGCATGTCACGTTACTAACGGTAAAATAAGTTTAGAAATTCATTAAGTATGATATACTTAATCATGAATAACATAATGTGTGTTTTATATAAATAACATTCAGAAACTTTATTTGAATCAATAAATAAATACTGATACAAAAAACATTAGAAATTACATTAATTATGACTGATTTTATTTGACATGCACAACACGGAGCGATGGGACAGATGCACACAGTGGCACGATGTTTAGGAAGGGTACGTGTTTAAGAGCCACTAACAAAGTAATCTTTTCACATAATGTTCTCTCTTAAAATGCAAGTGAGTGCAAATGTCAGCATTATCATAATATGTCTAAAGACTTGAAGTCTGTCGAGTAAAACAAGAGCTTATTGATGCAGTTCAGTCTGTCTGCTATTTTATTCCGTAAATATTTTGTTTATACGTAGAGTTATGCTTGAACTAAGTTTAATGGTATAATGCAAAAAAAAAAAAAAATTCCCCAATAGTTTAAATGAGTTGTGAATGGGGACATTGAGGTTTTGTGATCAGAATAACACCTTTAATGGTATTACCATACAATACAATGGTATTACCATGTATAAATCTTTTTTTATGGGTGTATATATTAAATAGACAATATATCTCAGGAAAATATAAACTAAAATTGAAATGAAAAATAAATGTTCATAAGATAATCCTTGAATTGTAAAATGATGGTCTCACTTTAGATTAGGGTCCAATTCTCACTATATTAACTAACTATTGAGCATTAATATGTGCTTTATAAGTACTAATAAACAGCCAATATCCTATTGATATGCATGCTAATAAGCAGCTAGTTAATAGTGAGAATTGGACCCTAAATAATAAGTCCTAAAGTATTGGAAAAAAAGTTTAGGTATTTTTATGTTCCTGTCTATGAACTAGTTAATCATATACACATGGTTTTAAGTAATAATGACACTTTAGATGTTTAAATGTTTCCTTTACCAATAGCTTAACTGGCTGTATAATAAAACTAATGAGGGAGGACACCAACAGATTATTCACTTGTGTAAGTGATAGTGTCTCTTGCTATTATAACCGTGGGTGTAAAAAGTTGAACTAAGACAGAGCAGAGTGTTTGTACTGTATTGCACGCACACCTCTAAATGACTCGCAATAGTTATAAATCAATTATCCTGGCGCAAAGTCCATAGTCACAGGGTTTGAAACCTGTTGTACGTTTACTATAACGTCAGTTTGAACCAGTCTGGCGTTCCTCCTCTTATTCCGCAGATTAACAGGGATTAATTTGCCTGCGGATACTCAGTCAAATCATCCCATGGTAAGAGTCACTTCTTATGTCATTTCGTTCACATTTTTAAGTTTGGTTTGAACACATGCTCTCGATTGGTTGATTAGCTGATTAGCCTACTTGATGAATTAAAAAAATAAAATTAATACTGACTCCAAATTTTAGAATAGTGTATGTGTATATGCTTCTTTTATAAACTTCTTCAACTTCCTTTTGCTGACTTCAATGCCTGTTCTTTACTTGTAGTTAAGATTTCTCACATTTTATCCTCTTAAATTGAAGATTTTAACCGGTTTTAAAGTGAATTCTAGGCAAAGTGGTGGTTGTGTTGTCTTTTCTGTTGTCAAAAATAGTTAAATGGATCGCTTGACATAGTAGGCCTAGTGGTTGTGTGTTTGACATCTCAATGCTACTGGTATAAGAAATAATTGGTTTATAATGGTATAATGAAAACAGTTTTACAGGATTTAAACATCTGAAGTTATAGTGGTTGGGAACAGTTTCCACAAAAACAAAGACGAAACCCTGAGAGAAAAGCTTTAAAGGAATGTCATTGTATTCTGCTGGCCTGAGAAAATAATGCATGAGAAACAGACGGTAATATTAATTCCCACTGAAGCTGTAAACCGTAGTCTCAATATCTGCATACCAGACTTTGCCATTTAAAGAAAAACTGGCAGATGTACAGCTCGGAAAAGTGCTGAAAGAGAATTTGGTTTTGAAGTTTTAACAGTCAGTAAAGACAATTTTCATTTCTTTAGATGGTTGTTCAGAATAAAATACCTGTTGAGCTTCAACACCACTGTAACCAGGTCTGGTGTGTGGAGAAAAACGTGAATCTCCCATAACTCGCTGCTTCTGTGATAACATAGCCTGCTGGGGTTGTAAAAATCGAAGCAGATATCACTCTTTATCTAGAGCTGCTTTCTGATTCACAGGTTCCCTATGCAGGCTTTTGTTATTAAAAATACATGTATTGTTTCATATGTAAATGTTTATAGAATATATCCACTTCATATTAAAATGTATTAAATATTTATTAATATAATGTGATGTTTAACATAAAAGTAAATGTGTCTTGATAATGCCGTTGTAACGGTCACATCTTTATTTCCTCAAACACCAACATCTGAGTTGAATTAATCTGAATAAAAACGCCAGGCACTTGATTCTTTTGAACTGCATTTACTGAATGATTGCTAAATTTCCCTGTGCACTTCCTGTGATGTGATATTGTATATGACTTGTTCTCAATGCCGATGTTGCATTTTAAACTGGCTCACTTAAGATGGTTGAATAGGCTGATTTGTAGGTAACAGTTACGTCATTGGAATGTTTGTTTGGTCACAGTGAAGAAGGGATTCTAAATTTATACATGCAATAAATGTGATCTCATAATAGGTAAAGAGACACATGATCTATCTACAGGTGATCTGATTGGTCTATCATGTGGGTGTGGGCGTTACTCCCTGTCATTCTGGCAGTGTTTGGAACAATTGGACTTTGGGTTGTGTGAGTATTTCTTTCAGTTTCGCTCACTCTTTACAAAATCGTCTTTTTGTTGTTGTTGTTTTTTACTCTTTCTGTACTTGTTTGTGTGCAGGTATGCCATTGCAGTGTCCAATAACACTGTTAACATAACTGCAGAATTCCCTTACATCAGGTTTGTACCTTAAAGTGGAGTTTCTTGAGTAGTTGTACTTGACTAAGATTAAGTATTATTTTTTTAGGAATTTGTACTTTGGTTGAGTATTGAAACTGAATTCTTGGTACTCTTACATGATTACATTTACAAAGCACAAATTATACCTTCTGCTCATTGCAAGACTTGGAGGCTCATTTAGACCTCCAAGTACAAAGTGCATGTACTGTGAGTCATCATGACTTAAATCTTCCATCACTATGTTCAATTTACTGATCTTACAGTACAATCTCCAATCTCTGACATTGGTGTGATCTGGTGTAAAAACTGTTTTCTTAGTGTTATTGTAGTATTGTTGAATATCGTGAATCATTTCTGAATTTGCAAAAGTCATTCCTGATTGTAATCGATATGCTGCCTACCCAAAGATTCACACCCTACATACTACACTGCCCAACAGAGCACAGCATACAAGATGATACTAGCTAAGATTCCCCGGTTAAAAGAAAGAAATAATATATGAATATTGTTTCCTTCAGCACATGTGGCTCATACAACCCCCAGAGCTGCCTGTTTTCTCAGATCTGCAATATTTGCTGTGTTTTGGGTGAGTCCCTGTCATCTCATTTTGAAAACAGGCCTGCTGTACTGTACCTTCTGCATGACCTCTTTTTCTTTCTTTAGCTCTGTGGATTGTCACTATCAGATTTCAACAGATCCGGGACTTGAGTTATGCGTCTCATTTAAATACAGCCGGTCTGGTGCTTGGCTTCATCTCTAGCATTGGCATTTCCATTCTAGGAAACTTCCAGGTACAGTTTATGTGTGTGTGAAGAACAACTGGACGTTACTTGATTACTTGTGAATTGTGTTGGGCTTATTTGTGTTTGCTCTTGCATTAAAACCCTGATATACTCTAAGCAAAATCGAAGAACAAACTGGTGTCATTTCAGAGCCTTTGTCTCTGTCCCAAATGGCACACTTCATATGCTCTTACGGTCTTGTTGACTTACAATGGCTGCCGCGTCCACGTGTCTGTTAAGTCCATGAGACCGTAGGGTGTCCCATTTGTAATTTTAGGTGTCAGAAGGGTGCTTCAGACTGGACTCCATCGCAGCTTTCATTGGCCAAGGCCCATCCAAGAGGACGTTTGTCTGGCATGTAACGCAACCAATCACAGTTCGTTTTGTTCTACGTCATGTTTAGGGGCGTGAAAATGTAAAGTTGATGTCCCTATGATAAAAGACCGGCGTGCATCTAATAAATTATTCATTCAAGAACGTTGTGCAAGTTTACTGCAACAATGGAGCCTCGAACTTCACATACGAAAAATTTGAAAATCCAGCGTTTAGTTGATCCTGGTAAGCTAGTCCAGTCATTTTATGAAAAAAGGTTGAACAAATTGCAACAGAAGCAAACTCAACTGATTTTGTATCCTCAATATGTCCTGAGTAAGGAAAAAAAAGTCCCGAA
This sequence comes from Abramis brama, assembly GCF_963993115.1. Taxonomy (NCBI): domain Eukaryota; kingdom Metazoa; phylum Chordata; class Actinopteri; order Cypriniformes; family Leuciscidae; genus Abramis; species Abramis brama. The sequence continues at coordinate 21,745,904 of NC_139963.1, read as the reverse complement.
GAATCCCATTAAGGGAAAGTTTAGAAAAAGACCCAAATATAGCCTATTCATACGCCTATTCATTCTTTTTCTTACGTGAATTGGGTAAAAATTTTAACCTTTAGATATCACCATGAAAATTACTGAGTTGATTACTTACATCAAGACAAACAAAAAATGTATTACAAGTTTTTTGAAATTGTTTGTTAACATGGACAAACTATGCATAATCTAATTACGTATACTAATTTGCATAAATACCACAACAGATCTAAACATTGGGTATAGCCAGGTGAAAATGTCTTGTTGAATCTTGTTGACATATAACAGTAAAATACTTGATGTTAAGATCTGAATGGAACCCATTTAGGCTACCCATGAGCATTAATACATAGAGGCAGGAAGAAGTACTTTAGAAACCAGCCTTTATTAATTTTTAAGAAATTGGGTTTGGGGCTGGGTCCGTGGGACTGTTTCTGAGGGATGAGTCTGAGGGAAGAACAGGAGACAATGGTAAGGAGAATGCAGAAGACAAAAGGTAAGTAAAATAAAAAGTGAATCCCCAGAAACAGTCCCACGGACCCAGCCCCAAACCCCATCTCTGCAATAATAATTAATAAAGGCTGGTTTAAAGTACTTACTCAGGATATATTGAGGATACAAAATCAGTTGAGTTTGCTTCTGTTGCAATTTGTTCAAGGTTGACCCCCATTTTGGCTTAAAATGACTGGACTAAGCGTAGTAGGAGTGGCTCTGAGGCTCCGCCTTCTTTAACGTGGATAATATCTTCTCGGGTTAATTTCTTCTGTTCAGTCCGTTGAGATCAGATGCGAGTTTTAACATGAACACACCGGAGAGCTGCTTTATAGTAGAAATTGAAATTAATTTAATTGAAATGAATTGAGACTGACACTTTCATGTTTAATATTGTAAAAAGCTGCTTTAAAGCAATATGTTGTTATGTGCTTGTAAATAAACATGACTTGACTTGGCTGGAGAGGTGAATTGCAGAGCTTGTGCAAACATATCCACATCGCTATGATCAGATGCTTTCTCACCGCTGCCAGTTTTGTTGTGTATTTCGTTATTGAGAGGAAAGCGAGCACGAGCAGCTCATACAGTATTTACATATTCATCTAAATGCCGCTCTCAGCAGGAGATGTTCGCAAACAGTATACCAGTGAAAAGGTGTCTTTTTACCTCTAAACGATGAATGAAAAAGAATGTTGATGTATAATCAGGGCCTTTATTTGCTATACATGCATGATTATGTCCATATGTGTGTGTCCATTTAGCAATCTGTATTGAAGGGGGTTCATCTGCTTGGGGCGCTCCTGGCCTTCTTCCTGGGTTTGGCTTACTTCTGGGTCCAGACGTGGCTTTCATACTACAGCCCGCCGTCACATGACCGCTGGTGGGTGGTGCCTGTGCGTGCCATCCTCTGCAGCCTGTGTACTTGTTTTGTCATCTGCAGTATCCTTCAGCTCTTACAGACAATACAATTAATAACTGAAATGAGTTCTGAAATGAGTACGTTTTCACTACACTTTATCGTGTGTTCATTTTGTTGTCCTTAACTCTCTGTCTTCTCAGTGTTTTCTCTCCATAGCGCAGGGTTTCCTTCTGAAGCTGCCATGTGTGAGTGGGCTCTGGTCATGTGCTTCTTTGCGCTGTTTGGGATTTTTGCAGCAGAGTTCAGACACATTGACTTTCACAAGCTCACCGTACAGAAGAAGGGGATGAATACCGCCCGTGATGCTAATGGTGTGTGGACATTACAGGAGATTCACTGAGGGAGAGCTGGCAAGTTGTGGCTGTAGTAATCGGGAACAAACTCACCATATAATATGGACACAACATTGGACTACAACCTGCACAACTTTGCTCAATGCACAAATACACACACAATATAAAACACTCCCATTTTACACCACGTTTGGAGTTGAACCGATTTTACAGTATAAATTATTTTGTAGAAATGATTCATGAGTGAATTCATGAGCAACATTGTTTACATGATATGTATATACCTTAAGATGATTATAGTGTGAGAGGATGGTATCAATGTAATATTCCACTTGTTAATGTTATTGCAGTACAACAAACGGTAATACCTCAAACCAGATCTCTTTGGTCTTTTTTTTGTAGCCTTAATGACTTTATTTGCATAATGTTATTAAATATATTCTGTTATAAATAATTCAATTTTATCTGAGCATTATCAAAGAAAGATGTTATTGAATATAAATAAACAAATTTGACAATATTAATAATTGCTGAGTTACAGTCTACAAAGTGAGCATTTAAAGCAAACAAATATGATGGTATGGTACTCTTTAACTGTTCAGTAATTCACTTGTTGTAGTACTAGTATAAAGTCGGAATAAAATGGAAGTTGCGATAGACTTTTCCATATTGTAACATATGTCTAAGTGAAACGGCTTCTCGAACAAGAAAAAATGTAGGGGAATTGGGAAGTGATTGAATAGATGTGGTTTGCTATAGAGTGTAACAGCCGGGTTCTGGAAGTAAAAATTATATTTATTTTCTCCATAGGGGAATTGATTATTAGCCCTACTGTGAGCTCCGAGGTCGTTAATCGATTGTATTTGCTTCTGATAAAGCAGTCAGCCCACATTTTAGCTCCAGGTCACACATTAGCCCCAGGTTTAAAATTGAAATTTATGGGAAAAAACTGCATTACCCATGATTCTGTACAGATAATACCACCAATTAGAGAGTCGAATCAAGAAGCAAAACGTGGCAAAAGATTTTTTTTAGCTCCGCCCACTCCCATGCAGCACCGCAAATTATGTAAACGAGTCTTCCTACACTCTCAATATATATAATCAACAATTTTTTTCTATACGTTTTTAATTTGATTATGCAATGCTTCATGGGATTGTAGTTCTTTCCCTCACCAAAGCAGTAAAGTACACAGTCTTGAACCTTTGTATTTTCTTCAAGTAAAATAAATCTAAAAGTACTTTTTTTGCTTCAAATTAAAGTTTGTAATGTTATGATTCCCCTCGTTGTTGGTTGGCATGGTTCATGGCTTAACGGTTTAACAAAGACTTATAACAAAGAAAAAATCCCTACCAGAACCAATGCCACTGAAAAAGTGGGTGGGCACTGTTGCACTGTGATGTCATGTGACTGACAGGTTGTCCCGCCCTTACACCAGGAAACACGTATTCAGAGAAGGGAAGAGATGTCACTGCAAAAGGAAGGTGGAAGTTATTTTGATTTCTTTGTTTTCCTTTTTTTAAATGATGTGGATGGATAAATCATGAATCTTGATTTCATGGTGACTTTTTTTACAGTCTGCTTTAAATGTAATGAAAGAGCATTTACACAAAGTCGACACCAGAGAGTGCTCTAGGCCTGAGGTTAGTTGTCTCACATTTGTCTCACTAATTTGCATGTGTTCATCTTACAGGCAAAATGTATATTGTTTTAGAAAGCCACCTCCAAATAGTGTTATTTTATTATACATTTTAATTTAGGTTTAATGTGAAAATGAGAAATACTTCATTACATCTCACTCATATGGTAGATTAATCGAATGGCACAATCTGGGCTGTTGTCATGTGTAAGCCAATGAAATAAGCATGTGAATTTGGACACAACAGATTTGTACATGATTTTCGGATGGGAAACACTGTAGAGAGCAGTCTGTGCGTCTCAGGATGACATTCTTTCACATACTACACATTGCTCTCAATGGGTGGGGAAAAAACACAGAGAACAAAAAAGGAGAGAGGGACACAAGGGGGCAAATGAAGGGAACTTAAAGGCATGTTGAAAAGTCCTGGGAATCAGTTATTTCTTTCTCTTTTCTATTTTAATATCCTTTCATGTTCCGTGTTTTTCTAAAAGCTGAGCAATCTCCTTTGAATATCTGCTCTTTTTTTTAAATGTATTTTTGGCTAATAGGGTCAACTGAATAATGCCCTCATCAAAACACTGACGTACTTGCCGCAAAAGCTTTAATGTAAGATACAGTTGGTATGTAATTCAAAACCGGTAATGTGGGGTCGAGCAAACTTTGAATTCACTGGTAGCTTGTGAAGTTTCTCAAGATAAAATCAATTAAAATTTGCAATGAAAAAAACAGATAAATAGTGATAAATAGTGGTTAAATATACTAGACCATAAGAAGTTGCATTATTTATTGCATACTAATAATTCAAGTTTGGTGAACTTTGACCTGCCAATTTGTATATTGAAAAGATGTTTGGCCAATAATGGGTCTAAACGTCACAGATTGATCTCTTCGCTATAATATTGTATTAATAATTATAAAAGATTCATCAGTGCACATCACTATTTTGTTTAATTCGTGTGCTCTTGTAATCTTGAAATATCTTCCCCTCCCTCTTGCAGCTCATCTTTTCTCTTCTCTGATGATGTGTTCACTGGCGTGAGGGCGGGGCAACCTGTCACTCACATGACATCACAGCAATAGCAAACCACAACCATCCAATCAATTTCCGATAGACAAAATCAAGTCCCGCCCTACATTTCTTTTCTTGTTCGAGAAGCCGCTTCACTCAGATATACATCACAAGGGAAAAAAAGACTATCGAAACTTTGTTTCATGCCGCCTCTCTGATTTATTTATTAAAGGAGAAGTTCACTTTCAAAAAAACTTTTGCTGATTATTTACTCACCCCCATGTCATCCAAGATGTCCATGTCTTTCTTTCTTCAGTCGCAAAGAAATTAAGGTTTTTGATGAAAACATTCCAGGATTTCCCCCCATGTAATGGATTCTATTGGGACCCAAACGGTAGAAGGTCCAAATGACAGTTTAAGTGCAGCTTCAAAGGGTTTTAAACGATACCAGACGATGAATAAGGGTCTTATCTAGCGAAACGATCGGTCATTTCCAAAATAAATAAAAAAGTTTAAGTTTTATAAGCACAAACGCTCGCCTTGCTCTGTTCTGTGATGCGCGTTGAAGACGTCACGTAATACGCAATTACGTTGAAAAGGTCACGCTTGACGTGTTTACAAATGTGCGGAAGGACGACCATATACACATTTTCAAATGTATTTGTGTCAGTTTATCGTTTAAAATGCCCATTTCGTGTGCGTATCCTGGGTGTTTTAATATTAAAAAGCCAAAAAGAACATTTTCTTCAGGACAGAAATTTTTCAAGCGTGACCTTTTCAACGTAATTGCGTATTACGTGACGTCACGAACGCGCATCACAGAACAGAGCAAGGCGAGCGTTTGTGCTTATAAAACTTAAACTTTTTTATTTATTTTGGAAATGACCGATCGTTTCGCTAGATAAGACCCTTATTCATCGTCTGGTATCGTTTAAAGCCCTTTGAAGCTGCACTTAAACTGTCATTTGGACCTTCTACTGTTTGGGTCCCAATAGAATCCATTACATGGGGGGAAATCCTGGAATGTTTTCATCAAAAACCTTAATTTCTTTGCGACTGAAGAAAGAAAGACATGGACATCTTGGATGACATGGGGGTGAGTAAATTATCAGCAAAAGTTTTTTTGAAAGTGAACTTCTCCTTTAAAAAGAAATGCAACATCACATATTTTTGCTGTCATAAATTCTTGGCACAGTAATGTCACACGCTCAAGGCCTAGTGTGAACGCACCTTTTCTCCCCTAGCCAACCAGACAGTGTCCCAGACTGCCATCCTTATCCACCATGAAATTCACACATGGCATCTCTGTGACCTTTTAAGTGACTTGAACAGACATTTAATTCAGAGGCAAAGCCAAAGGGCTCTGGTGTTAGATATGGGATAAGTGCTGTGTTTGGCTAAAGGGCATGAAGTCTGGCTGGCTCTTATGTAATGCCTCTGTGAGTCTGTATCAAGCGTGCATTTGTTCTATCTTTGTTTTAAAAGCGCAGCAGGCCGCAGGCCCACCGTGCCTTTCACCTCGGCCGTAATCTCTGTTCACGCCTGCGTTATTCCAGATTATTCTTATCCCTTGCACAACTCCTGCTGTGCAACAATAGCACTACCGTACTATCTGCAAAGCAAACGGCCTGCCTGCCACCTCGTACACACACAGCTTATCAGCGAACAGCCAAATCCTGCCCTGAATGAGAAAGCAAGAGTACGGAAGAAAGCGAGTTGGTTCGACGAGTTTAAAATGTTCCAGAGGGCAGGAGCACAACAGAGGCATACAAAATGATTTAGGCCTAAAAATCTTAATCTCCTCTCCATAATCTAACAGGTCTGGAATTCCCCCAGCTGTTAGGAGAGAGGGAGCGAGGGGGCAAAAGTCGTGCCGCTGTATCCAGCGAGTGGGCATCTCCAGTCATGATCTCATCCCGCAGTGCTGGCACTCTCAAGCGGAGAGCTGCCCTTTTCCTCAAAAATGCCAAGCGCACCACATTCCTACACACACTCTGAAAAGTCCCTAATCGCTGAGATACACATTCAAACGGCCCGTTTGCCCTCTCTTAGAGAACAATCAGACAAGACTTAATTATATAATTATATGCGATCCACCCGCACACAGACCGACACACTTCGGGATGTTTGTGACTGTGCGCAAGATTTATTCGAGGAGAGGAGATTGCTTCGCTCAAACAGAAAAGATCTTTATCAGAGGTTATTAAGTGTCTCTGTGTGATTCTCTGAGTAATGTTATTCTATATACAGTATGTTACACTTAAACATGCTGCAGTGATGTAATTTTGTATGCCAACCTAGAAGTTAGCATCATCCTGGTTCACACGACAAAAACCCAATTGGATTTTTCCATTGGCTTTTGGGTTATTGCAGAAAATAAGCTATGTGCACAACATTGATTCTTACATGTATTATTATGAATTTTCACTAAGGAACAAAACTTGTAGCCTAAGCTCAAGGTTGCCAATAAAAGAACAACTTTTTAGATTTTTTTTCAATCTACAAGTTGGAAAGTTTGAGTTAGAATGCTATAGACAAGCAAACGCAAGCAAACTAGTGAGTAGGTGAGTTTTTTGTTTGAAGTGATGATGTTTACTGTCCCTGACAACCTCTGTAGTCCCACTTGTTAACAACTGATGTGTTAAAGGTTTAAAAAACATGAGTGGGGTATTACTGATGCAATTTATGTCATAGATTATATGGTTATCAAGCTCATATTTTGAGTTTGAATAACCACAGATTTAATTTCAGGCATTTAACCAAAAAACATTCAATAAACCCAATGAATTCAGGACAATGCAACCAAGTGCAAAGATGCTAACTTGTTTCTGGGTTTTATGCCTGAAGCACTTGATTCATTCCTCTCTGTTTTCACTCACTCCACAAATCTGCTAACTTTCTTTTTGTACCCTTTCTCGAGGCCCCAAAGCTTCTGCTGTCTGGGCGCTTGCCCCTTAAAAAAATTCCCACCTCCCAGTCCAACACAATACCTCGCCTCTCTGAGGACTTCAGTTTAGCTGTTTCCCACTCACCTCAATTGAATGTAGTGCATCTCAACTCAATCTCAAATTGAACTCCGCACATCCCATCCCAACTCAAATCAACTAATCTCATCATTGTCTCATCATTGAATTTCATCTCAGGCCAATCTCATCTAATCTCATCATTGAATCTCAAGTTAAACTCAACTCAAGTGACCTCATCTGAACTCATCTCATTTTGTCAAATCTACTCAAGTCCACTCGTCTCAACTTGAGTCCACATTTTTCAAATCAACTCATCTCATTTGAGGTAATCTCATCGTCAACTCAAATGAAATGTTCTCATCCCAAGTCATCTCCATTTAAAGGGATAGTTCACCCAAAAATGAAAGTTCTCTCATTTACTCATCCTCATATCATTACAAACCTGCATGACTTTTTTTTTCTGCTGAACGCAAAAAGAAGATATTTTGAGAATTTCCATGGGCTCCAGTGTTGTTTGGACCTCAACATTTATCAAAATATCATCATTTTGGGTTCTTCAGAAGAAAGAAATGCATACAGGTTTGGAACGACATGAGGATGAGAGAAATTTTTGATTGAACCAAATTATTTCAATTCATCTCAATTCAACTTATTTCAATTCATCAAGTCAACTCAACGGATCTCAAATCTTCTAATGTCATGTCCTCACAACTCAACAGCTCAACTCCACATAAAGGAAGAGGTATATTGTGTTGGACTGGGAGGTGGGGATTTTTTGGGGTCAAATACTCAGACAGCTATGGGGGTGCACTGAAAGAAAGGAGAAAAGGGAGTCGGTGAAAAAGAGAGAGTTAAATATGGTAAAGTGCACAGGATGACAATGATTATGATCGTTGGCGTATGGATAGAGATAATAACGCATAGCCACAGACATTTATGACCTCTGTGACTGATAAAGATCCTTTCTGCTCACCCACACGCAGATGAGACTGCATGCCGCTGTTGACTGCTGGCTCGCTGTCAAATCTCCCAGTATGTATGTATTCCTCTGTAGGGCACTTATCAGGACACAACAAGCTTTTATCATCACATTTGAACTTCAGAGGAGTGTAGAAAATATTTAAGTTCAGTTCAAACTCCGCTCACTAAACTGAATCTCTGTCTTTCTCCTTTTTCTGGTTTTTGTTGGTGCAATAAACAATAATTACCCACTGAGGGCAGAATATGGGTGTATCTGAGTAAGATATTCCTTTTTAAACATCTAAAGCTCCTGGCTTCTCTGGCTTGGTTGAAGCAGTCATGTGGTTCATCAAAGTCCTCTGGCTAGATCGGGCTCTTGTTTAGTGGTAGACACAGGGTGAATGTGTGCTTTGAAACATCTGTGCCTCAGGCTCTTTGCGTTTATGTTTGATGTGTGGCATGGTGGTGGTTTCACATGGATCTCGGTGGCTTTAAGATGAGCACATTTGGCTTTCTGGGAAAATGGAGCAGTTCAGAGTAGTTTTACATTTCGGCATGTTGTACTGTCCTGTTCCTGAGGATGTGGATGGTCAACAGGTGTTACTGTCAAACATGAAAAACATGCATTCGATACTTTTTTGTAAAACATGTAAAATACTTTAAAGGAATTATTTCACCCAAAAATGTAAATTACACCATGATTTACTCACCCTCAAGCCATCCTAGGTGTATATGACTATCTTCTTCCAGACAAAATACAATCGGAGTTATATATAAAAAGTCATTGCTCTTCCAATCTTTTTAATTGCTTCTGAAGTAAAGAGATGGGTCTTTGTAAAAAAATAAAATAAATCAATATTTAAAACTTGCGGCCTACGCAAGTTGACTTATGCTAAGAAAGTAACCCCTGATGCAGTGTATGCCGTAGGCAGTGGTGGAAAGTAACTAATTACAAATACTTTCGTTACAGTACTTGAGTAGATTTTTTGATTTTTTCTACTTTCTTGAGTATAATTAAATTGTGGTACTTTTACTTTTGCTTGAGTAGAATTAAAATAAAGTATTCAACTTCGCTACATTTATTTTTCACCAAAAGTACAGGGTACTTTGACAAAGGTGCCGACGGAGCAACAGAGCGAGCTTACATTTCACAAACACTTTTCAAACGACACTTTTCAAACACTTTTTCGACTGCGTGAGTGAGCGTGTGTGAGTGTGCGTGAGAGAGCGAGTGTGTGCGTGCGGTGGAGGCTGAGCCCTCAGCCCTGCGCTTCAGCCAATAACAGACAGTTCTGAAGCGCTTCAACCAATAACAGACAGGTCTGACTCGGGTGCAAAACCAATCAAAACTACCAGTTCAGCTGGGGGGCGGGGCGTTCAAACCGCGCTTTGACATTCAATCACTAGGGCTCGTGTTTAGAATCCGTATTGCTAACGTTTCAATATTTTAATTGAATGTAAGTGAACTATGCTCATTTTCTGATTTTAAATTGTAATTATAAAAACTCGGCTCATAACATGGACACCGTTGTTGCTTGGACGGAGCAAGAACAATGTAAGTGTCTTGAAAACATTAACACAGTTCAACTGAAAGGTAAAGCTCGCCCTCTTTAACAATACAGTTAAACTAAATGTACGAAGCAAACTTTGTACAAAGCTGAAAAACCCTCAACAACAGTGAAATAAGATGATTTGTCTGTCAATCAGATGCATGTAAAAGCAATAGTAAGCTCCCAGCACATTTTCGGTAGAACGAAAAAAAAAAAAAGAGCATTTAATTTAACGTTAACCATACCCCACTTAATTTTATTTATTTACTGGCACTTTTTTATTCATACTACATCTCTCTTTTTTATCGGACCTTTCACTTAAACTTCTTTGCTTTCAATTATGAAATTATTCAAATAAAAACATTCAAATGATCTTACCTGGACTTTTAAAGATTAGTAATAAAACATTTTCTCTTGACAACAGGGAAAGCTATATGTTTGCTTAGCATACCATCAAACAGTACAATTTATGAGTTTAATATCATGTTTTGCTTCAAAAATCAAAATGACTTGAAATTACTTCTGTGGTTTCATGTGTGAGAATTATATTATTTTATTAAATTCTATAATACAGGCTATGTTGATTAGTATTGCATTAATGGGTTAGTTCACCCAAAAATGAAAATTAGCCCAGGATTTGCTCACACATAATTAATATAAATGTCCTGGCTCCTCCCAAGTTTTATGATGGCAGTGAATGGCTGAAAAAAAATTAAAACCCCAAAAAGTGCATCCATTCATGATAAAAAAAAAAAAAATACTCCACATTGCTCCAGTCGGTCAATAAAGGCCTTCGGAAGCGAAGCCATGGGTTTTTGAAAATTACCCATATTTATAACTTTATAATCTAAAATAACTAACTTCCGCCAGATGATCGTACGCATACTAAGCAAATTGACTTGCGCCACAAGAGTAACCTGTGACACATGTATGATGTAGAATGTAGGAGTATCGTGAGCTTAGACGCCTCTCACAGTTTAAACAAATAGGGCTGTGCAACAAACTGAAGCTCTTCTATAATATATATACGTTGTGCGTCGAGTCAGGGGTTAGTCTTCCACCGTAAATTGATGCGTATGGTCGGTCGTCTGGCTGAAGCTAGTTATTTTAGATTAAAAAGTTATAAATATGGGTATTTTCCTTACACAAACACATGGCTTCACTTCAGAAGGCCTTTATTAACCCCCTGGAGTAAAAGTGGAGCACTTTTATCATGGATGGATGCACTTTTTTGGGCTTCAAATTTTCTCTAGCCATTCACTGCCATTATAAAGCTTGGAAGAGCCAGGACATTTTTTAATATAACTCTGATTGTGTTCGTCTGAAAGAAGAATGTCATATACACCTAGGATGGCTTGAGGGTGAATAAATCTAATTTCCCATTTTGGTGAACTATCCCTTTAAAGACATACATCATTCTTATGAAAATACCTAAGATATCGCTATCATGTGTTTGTCTTCATGTTTCTTCAGTCAAATGTCTCTATTTGCATGTTATTATATCCATATTGGCATTTCCTGAAACGTCATAAGTGAATCATTCTATGAATCTCACTTGTGGACTTTCTGCGCGAGGTATGAATCAGTGTGTACTGGGCTTCCAGTATGAATGAAACAGAATTGACATGAGAGTGTTTAGCGCTCCATATCGCTATCATCTCCCCATTTTGGGTAAAAATAGAAAAATAATACTAAAGTACTTTGTAACGTAGTTACTTGAGTAGTTTTTAAGCAAACTACTTATTTACTCTTACTTGAGTCATATTATTTTTCAGTACTTCTACTTGTACTCAAGTAAATTATTAGCAATAGTAGCAATACTTTTACTTAAGTACAATTATTTAGTACTCTTTCCACCACTGGCCGTAGGATGTAGGAGTAGCGTGAGCTTTGATGCCTCTCGCGTTTCAAACAAATAGTTCTTGGCAACAAACTCAAGCTCCTCCAACATTTCTTTTTAAAAATGTTCATTTTAGACTTCTAATTCTTGACCGGTGTTTTGTTTTGCTCAATACGTCCTGCGGCAGGTCAGAGGTCACTCTTTCGCCATAAATCGATGCCTATGGCCGTCTGTCGGAAGAGAGTTATTTTTGTTGAGAAAGTTTTAAACACTGATATTTTTGTTATACAAACGCATCGCTTCACTTCAGAAGGCCTTTGTTAACCCCCCGGAGCCGTGTGGATTACTTTTATCATGGATGGATGCGATTTTATTTGGACTTCAAAATCTCGCCCCCCATTCTCTCCCATTATAAAGCTTGGATGAGCCAGGATATTTTTTTAATATAACTCTGATTGTGTTTGTCTGAAAGAAGAATGTCATATACACCTAGGATGGCTTAAGGGTGAGTAAATCATGGGGTCATTTTCATTTTGGGTGAACTATCCCTTTAAGCTTAACACATTGCACAGAACAGATGGCTATGTTGGCTCAACAGGGAACAGACTGTGTAAAACAATTTTGCTCCATAAATTAACACCCCATTGGTTTAAAAAGCTTGCTTAATATAACCTTTTAATAGGTTAAGATCTAAAACCGTTAATTTCAGTGAAAAATTACCCTGTATCTGATTGCAAAACTCCCAAAAAAGTCCAAATAAATGTTCATCCATTCTCTGTGATAACCTTTGCAAGACGCCACGGTGTGGTTGAGACCTTTTTCTTTCAATACTGTGACCTTTTTCCCAGACCAGATGCCTTAAGGAGCAGCTACTGGAAATCTCAAGCATGTTAGATATTATAATGAAGAACTATGATGACATTTCAAACCCTGCTGGTGGGACATAGGTTCTAAAATTAGGCCCAGGTGTTGTGTCTACACGGTTAGTATAATTTCGGTAAATTAGGTACAGTTTATTTTATTTTTTTAATTGAAATTTTGTAATGTTTTTTGTCCCCATTTTCTTAATGATGGTTGCTTGTTAGATTGTAAAATCATAAAAGTCAAGGCAGACTATGCGAGACACAATCAGATTTAAAATATACATCTTGACAGCGTTGAAGGGAGCTCACTCATGTCACATTCTGACATCACAATATTAACACAAGAAAATGAAATGGTGCTGCACCATCTGAAGTAAGATCTGTTAGCAATATTTGGTTGTGGAAAACAAAAAGCTCACTTAGGGTGTCTGTTGTATAGGCTGTCCGAAATTTGTGGACTACTCATTCTACTCAAAGCAAGGTAATGTTGATTATACATAACATGAAGAGAATATGCTAAACTGGGATATTTATGTTGCATATCATATAGACAAGATTGTACTAATATTAGTAACTTTTTATATTTGCTCTGTACTTATTGGCTCTTAATTAGACGGCAGTCATGGGAGTCACACATCAGGACTGAACAGCTAATATTCATCACCAAGGCATTTAAACAGCCGTTGGTGAGTATTTCATACTAAATGATTGCAGATTTTGCCTCATGACTATATAAATGTTTTATGGTTCATATAAGAAAAATATGGTCAAAATCCTTCAGGGTTGATGTTTTTTTGACACACATTGGCCTTTTCGAAACCTACAACTGATTGGTGCATGTCAGGTTTTTCATTATCTCGTGATATTTTGTACCAACGACATGCAGCATTAAATATGGATGCATTTTAAGTCAGTCCTGATGATTCATCATCAAGATATCCAGTCCCAGAACAAACCCCTGGGATTGTTGGAATATGGAGCACAGCTCTCCCAGGCTACAAACCGCTCACGTCATACAGACTTTCCTCCTTGTACTAAAAAAGACAAGCTCCTCTCTTATTAGCCGACTGCGAGTCCACTGAAGGATGATGTTGAGAATAATGGAATAGAGGTCTGTGTGTGCTGACCTTTCCGAGCTAAACTTGGCCTGCCGGTGTGAATGCGCTCCTAGGGTCTATTGTGTTCACAGCCGTTATCATTGTATTGCAGTTTCCTCTGTTCGAGAGAGAAAGAAAGGGAGAGAGAGAGCACGATAAAGCTGGTGTTGAATCTTAGACATGCTGAGGTTGTTAGAAATCTGGAAACATAATTGATATTAACGAGACCATTTTTAGATTCCTGAGGAAGGTTGAATTGGGCAGGTTAGGTTCACCCAGTTCCTGATTTGGGCCAATATTTTCTATCTGTTAGTTTTATCGTTTAGACGATGTTCTTCCAGAGCGCTCTTTGGCTAATTCTATGTAGGACACTTTTGTGCCAAGGGGTTCTGGGAAGACTATAGAGAAATAGATGGTACATTTAGAAATTAAAATGAATTGATCTGGGATTTTTTCTTTTTTTAAATGTTTGAATCTGCTTGTACTAATTGAGTGCCTTGGGAATTTAATGAAACAGCAGCTTTAGGAATTTCTCTTAAAACTTACAATTTATCATTAGAAAAATGAATTGAGATGTTCCTTTGGATAAAAGCATCTGCTAAATGAATAAATGTATTAGGTAAACTAACAATGAACATAATTATTACAGCATTTATTAATCTATAGAGTTAATTTATAACTATATACCATTCAAAAGTTTTGGGGTCTGGTTTATTTGTTTTTATGGAAATAAATATACTTTAATTCAGCAAGGGTGCATTAAATTGAAAGTGATAGTAAAGACATTTATAATGTTACAAAAGATTTTGATTTCAAATTTTTTTTTTAGCTTTCTATTCACCAAATAATAAAATGTATCACTGTTTCCAGAAAAATATTAAGCAACACAACTGTTTTCAACATTAATAATAATAAGAAATAATATTAATAATAATAATAATAAGCACCAAATAATCATATTAGAATTATTTCTGAAGGATCACATGATCACAGTTATTTTAAATTGTAATCTTATTTCACAATGTTACTGTTTTTACTGTATTTGATGACATAAATGCAGCCTTGTGAGAATATAAGACTTTCAATAACGTTTAAAAAATGTACAAATTCTTACAGACTCCAAACTTTTGAACAGTATAGTATCCAATCATTCATAATACTGTACATCAATGGAATACATCAATTTATCATTTATATAATGTTAGAAATGTGTTTGCATTTGTAAAAATATAAAATGTAACATGTTAAGATTAATAAATACTGTAAACGTGTCATTCATTGTTATTTTCTGATACCTAATGCATTGATGTTAATGATCAATCAGTCAATCAATCAATGAATCAATATTTATTTATAGAGCACATTTAAACACTACCGAGGTTGACGGAAGTGCTGTACAATGAGTAAAATAACTACAATGAATTAAAAGGGAACAAGATTCAGAAATAAAAACAAAATAAGCAATAAAGAGACCCAAAATAATATACTTAAGGAATGTTAAAAGCCAGGGAGAATAAATATGTCTTAAGATATTGGGTGATAATATTGCATAACGAGTGATTTATAAGCTATTTTTTGTAGTCCGGTCATTTTTTTCTGGGAACACCACGAGAGTGACAATGTGCCATATTGTACAAAATAAAAGTTTTTCAAAACAAAATTCCTGGTGAAAAATTAAAGTAGACTAGTGTGATCAACCATGCCAATTTTCTTCAGATTTTATTTTATTTTTCCAAAATTATTCAAAAATAATGTTTTTTTTTACTAAAAAAATTAGATGCCTACTATCAAATAAATGAGGCCTACGATTAATCAGATGCAAATAGAAATATAAAACCAGTCCTAACTGAAAGAGAACAAGTTGACAAAAAGATTGAATCCAATATTGGGTGAAAATATAGTATAATGAGAGATGTATAAGCTATTTTTTTTAGTCCGGCCATTTTTGACCGGGAACACCACAAGAGTGACAAGGTGACAAACCCCCCCCTAAAAAATTAAGAAAAGTGTCACAAAACATTTCAGAAGTATTTATACCATTTGTGAAAAAAGTCACCAAGTTTCAGTCCAAAGCGATAACATTAACTAGTATTTTCGGGAAAAAGAAAATCTTCACCGAACAAAAATGCCCTGAACACCACATGAGGGTTAAGGTTATAGAAGGAGACTGCAGGAGCAATAAATCAGTTATGTATTGAAGTGACAGTTTATTGAGGACTTTGTAGACAAATAATAAGAGTTAAAAGTCAATCCTTTACAGGAAGCCAGTGCAAATAAATTAAAATAGGTGTAATGTGGTCATATTTGTGCTTCCCTTTGAGCAGCTGTGTTTTGTACCAGTTGCAGACGAGAAGTGAAAGACTTAGAAACGGCATAATACGCGAATTACAGAAGTCGAACAGAACTGTACTGCAGTTTCAAGATTTCTCATGGATAAAAAGAGATTAACTTTAGTAAGAAGGCGAAGTTGATAAAAACATACAACAGTAGTGATCTGTTTGTCAGACTTTAAGTTGCAGTCAAGGATGCCCAAATTCTCTATGGGGACCGAGATCAAAAATCAAAAACACTGAATTAAATAATGAATTGATTCTCTGTTCAAATTTCCCTCAATTTGTCGTGGGATCGAAAGAACAAGAAACGAAGGCAGTGAGTGAGAAAGAGATGCGATTGGCTGAGGAATTTTGGCACTGTGTGAGTCTGTGTCCACCTGCAGATTCTCATCACAATCCGTTTCACTCACAGTCCACCCACAGGTCTACACTCTCTGCTCCACCAACAGGGGGCGCACTTGTGCTCGGTGGTATTTGCGTGACTAATTTCACACTCTCTCCCCTGCCCACTCGCTGCTTCACTGTCTCTTTTCTCTGTCTCTCAGTCAGATGTATGGACAAAAGACATGGTGTCAGAGTGTGGGTGAGACGATGGGACTGTTGCCATTGGCAACCTGGATACCAACACAATGATGACCCAGGGAATACCCTGGATCTATTGGAATAAATGGAGGCATTGAAGGAGAGGGAGACAGAGAGTGAGAGGAAGAGAGAGCGAGTTTATGTCTGACACATCAGAGGGACTGTGTGAATTGAAGTCCACCATTGTCTGCTGTATGAGACTCCAGCTCAGAGATGACAAAGATGGACTGCTCTTAGACCTGTGTGTGTGTGTGTGTGTGTGTGTGGCCTTATATCTGTCTACAGCTGACCAAACTGACCCAAAGTCATAGTATTGAGCAGCCAGTTATACTCAATCTACAGACACAAGCTTTGATTGATGACATAATTCAAGATGAACCCCATGCACTCATGATTGTAAACACTGACTGAAGCATGCAGGAGTTTTTTTTTTTAAGTCAAGGGGTGAGATTTTACTCCCATTAACTGGCTGCCAGCTGCCAGAATACAGATTGTGCTTTTAACTGGAGGTCTTAAGGCGTTTGGGGGCGTTTAATGTGTTTGAGGCCTTTCTGACACAAAACAGGATTATAAAGTTAAATGGGGATGCAAAGAGAACCCATCCCACCATTGGGGTAAAATACAAAAAAAAAAGAAAAAAAAAAGCCTTTTTAAAAGGTTCACAGTTTTACTTTTTTGCCCATTTAGATTTATTACATTGTATGCTATAATTTCATATATAAAAACTAAGCTATCTGTGTGTGCACATAGTTGTATTAAGCTTTCATTTGTATATTTACAGTTTTATTTACAGTAAATATACAAGCAAATTGTATGTGCAAATTGAAGCAAATTGTATGTGCTTTTGTCATTTTATATATTTAAATATTACTATTGGGTTTATTTAGTTTTTTCCCCAAAAAATATATATTTATTTTATTTTAGCTTTATTTCCATTAACAAAAGTTATAAAAAAAAACAAAAAAAAAAAAAAGTTTCCATTAAAATTTTTTTTTTTATATAGAATTTCTTATTCATCGGAACAGAAGGGTCGTAAAGAAGTGCATTGTGGTAGTACATCTTGACAGGGTTGCCTTGGCAAGATGCATCTATTTTGCCTAATTTATCCAAGTGATTGTATCTTGACACATCCGAATATTTTCTGTCTGACAACGTGTGCAACTTCTGTTTTTAAAGTGGCAGTATATTGTGTTAAGTGTTTCTTGTTGACAAGATGTGCTAGGTTTTGGCTTATTCTTGAGAAAGAAGCCCGTTTTGTCAGGCAAGAATGACGGCTCAAACTGCTGGAAGATTATCCTTAATGGGTATGGCGGATTTTCAGAACACTAGGAGCTTAACGATTGGCTCAGGACAGCTAGGCATAAGCTAACATTAGCTGAGGTAGCTATTACAGTCAGCAATGGTGCACGCATGATTTGTCAAAACGAATTTTACATGACTACCACTGCTTTACGTTCCTGTATGTGTTAGAAGACCTTTGACAATATACTTCATTCAGGAATTCATCTGAAAAATGAATGTTCTTTTTTTTTCAGGAACACAGACCCTTCTCAATACACTGTAGGAGATTACAGGCCGAGATAAAAGCACTACAGCAAATTCGCACACGCCATCAAAGTTATCCTCCTATTGTTCTCCCAACACACAGGAAGCCAGCACGTTGTGTTATTGTTGGATGACAAGAAGACAAGTGAGGGAGAGGAACAGAGTGGAGAAAGAAAGTGGGGCTTGGGAAGCAAAAGAGAAAACCCAGTTTGGACATGCTTCTGCTACCTTCAGCCGAACCCTGAGAGATTCAGATTACTTCTCTGTAAATGAACCAGGGCTGTGAGGACAGTGATATGCATCTTAGAACAGGAAGGTGCAAAGGATGATGGGAAAAACAGCAGTAGGGATAATAGTGGGGAGAGTGCCAAAAATTGATTGATGTCAGACCTTTTGCATTGGTTGCTATAGAGGTTTCTACTTTTTTTTTCAGTTTGACCCACCTTAAAAAAACCGTAATGGATGCCAACCCCAGATGGCAGAAACACAAGACCACAGAGGGTTCTTTTTTTACCCTAGGCTGTATGGAACTCAAATTTAGCCAACTAATAGGAAGCATTTACAGATATAGCCCAATTTTATGCATCTGCTCTAACACAACTTTCAATCTAGATTTATCCTCAACCCACCTGCACCATGAGGATAGTGTCTTATAATGGATTTGTAAAGGCAAAATCCAGTGTGTTAACCCATGTTTGAATCAATGTCTCATTATCTTCAAGCCTAGGAGATCTAGGGTTTTCAGCTCTATTCTTGGAGACCCTCTGTCCTGCAACATGTATTGTTTACTGTTTGCGGATACCATAGAAATGAATTGTCCGTGACTTCTGTTATAAAACAGCATTTTTTCAGTGTAACCTCTAAAAATAGATCAATCCAAAACGAATGTTTAAGAGCAAACATGTGGAAGATTAGCCAACAGGCTGTCGATTCATTAAATGATAAGCCGTTTTCCCAAAAAAACTGTTTATTCAGCGAAGTGAAGCCTCTCCACCATTGACATCCATCCATAATGGCCTCTGGTCCCATTCCCTGCATACTGCAGCGTTAGCAGGTATTAAGTACGCTTATTTTTTTTTTATTTCTTGTTGGTTCTTTTTGCTCCATGAACTGAAATAAGTGTGTCAGATAAGAGAGATGTGGAGAGCGAAGGCTCCCCATGATCGGGACTGAAAACCACAAGCAAATCCATGTAGAAGTGTTGATCCAGGATCATGTTCCCCGTTCTAATTTACCCCTAGAATCAAAGTAAAAGGTCAAAATGAATCACCTTCAAAATTAAGAAGGTTAATATGAAAGACAAACAAATTATGAACTCTTAGCCTGAGATTTTTTACAATTGAGGTGTCCAGTCCTGCTCTTGGAGGTCCACCTTCCTTCAGAGTTTAGCTCCAATGCTCCACCACACTTGCCTGGTAGTCCTGGTATAACTTCATTGCCTGGTTCATGTGAGTTTATTTCAGGCTTGATCCAAACTCTGCAGGAATGTGGACCTCTAGAAGCAGGTTTGGACATCCTTGGAGACTAGAAGTGGCAAGTAGTCTTGAAGACATTGATTACCTTGTTCAAGAATTTACTGAATAATGAGGGTTTGAGCTAAACTCTGGAGAAAGTGGACCTCTACGAGCAGCAGAAGTTTAGAGTAGTCTTGAAAACTTTGATTATCTAGTCCAGGTATATTTACTGAGGATTGGAGCTAAACTCTGCAGGAAAGTGGTCCTCTAGGAGAAGGATTGGACATCCTCGGGGACTATTTCCAATGGAAAGAGCAGAACCTTCAGTCTTTTGGTCAAGGCCAGATCTGGAGTGTTGAAAGGCTTGACCAAAACAACACCAAAGAGGAAGAAGTCTGGAAGTGGATATATCCAATTTTAGTATTTTTCTATACAGCACCATTTTGGACTGGTTTTTAGACCCATATCTAAGATGTCTGGAGATTATATTGAATATTGCATTGTGTTGTATTTTGCTCTATTGAAGACTATTGTCTGGCCATCTCAGGGTCGTCTAAACTAGGCCAGTCAAGGCTTCTCTGCCCACCCTCCCTGAGACGGTCAGACAGCTAGCATTGTTTTCACTTACAATTTGCTTTGTGTTTGAGTGTGAGAGAGCTTTGCAACCCCAACGTGGAAAGCCTTAGAGAGAGAGCCCTGCCTTCAAGCTTGAAGGCCTCAAGAAAGCCCTTCCCTGCTGCTGGAAACATCAGCGAGCCCTGCCCTGACGCCAGCTAACTCAGTGTATTTCCTATTACTCTCCAAAACATAGCTGGCTGGCTAGTATCACCCTTAGAAGAAAAGGTTCCATATAGAACCTTAAAGGGTTCTGTTCTGTTTTTAGGGGTTCCCATAAAGGGATCATTATTTTTTAAATTCCTTTTTAATTTAAATAAAATGTTATGAATGAAACAGCTCGTAAACTTACTCAGGAGCCTATAAAACATTAATAATCTGTTAACCATGAAAATATTATGCATTATTTTTAGACATTTCTTCTTATAAAACCTGTTTTTGGCATAAATGGCTCTTTAAAATTGAGTTAAGAAACCTAAGAGTGTAAGGTGATTCTCTTTGACCAAGTATTTAATGCTGTTTAGCTAGTTAAAACCCCTGAAGGGGACATCAACATCCAACACACAATGCAACAGGTAATTTTCTTAAACATGAATTAAGATACAATAGCAGTAACAGCTAAGGGTCAGGTAGTTGTAAAAAGTGCAGGAAACTTTTACTCTATCCTGAATGTATTGCTTTATTGGCAACATTTTTTTCCACTATCATCAGTATTAATTATTGTGATTCTTTTTTAAAGTGTTTTTAATAATAATGTATTTTTTTGTAAAAAGGTTCTGTTTAATTGAAAAACAATAACATGATAATATAATAATTTTACTTTCTTAACATTGCTCCTCCACACCAGACATAACGGGATAGAGTTCTAAAACTGCTGTAAGTCCACTAAAAAGGACAAACCAAGCACACAAGAACAGGCTATCGATCAACATAACAGGACAGGTCACAGGAAGTTGTTGTGCAAACAGGAAAGACAGAATGAAGAGTGGGAGATGACGTCCATAGGAGGAAATACAACAGTGTGCACCTGTTAGTCATTCATGGAAGTGTTCTCTCTCTCTCTCTCTCTCTCTCTCTCTCTCTCACACACACACACACACACTTTTAAGTATCACAGAGCTGTTTGTGTTGACCCACACCTTTTTGAAATATTGCAGTGAACATCATGCACTCCAAAATCCAATCATCATCCAAGCCAAATTGCAAGCCTCACATCCATGATCTGAAACTGCAGTAAGCCAGTGTTTGGAGTTGAATCTATGTGCATGTGTACAGTATACATCAGAGAGGAAGGTGCAGGGTTCTTGAGGAGGTGTGCTTAGGTCATGTGTTTCCTGGCAGAGGAGTAACCATGGAGGCATGAGGATATTAATACACAGTGTGGAAGTCCCCCTCCCACACACACACACACAAAAAAAAAAAAAAAAATGAAGAACACATATTCTCAATTGGTTTTGCGCCACTGTCATTGGCAGTAAACAAGGTCAAAGTTCACAGATCAAAACTGCGTATTTCAAGCAATCTTGTATCTTGTATATCATCACAAATATACAGACCATTCATGTTCCTCCAATTGCCGCTGTCCTAAAGTAAAAAACAATTTGTACTTCACGCTTAGTGAGTGATGGCTTGCATTTAGTTTACTGCTGCATTTTAGAGCCAGACATGGATACTGCCGTCCATCTGAGGTGGCAGAGACACACAATGGTTTTCAGAATATAGTTTGAAATGTTTCTTTTGTGTCCGTTGAGCATTAGATTTTATCCCCGTTACAATAGTGGGAAACGCACAACAATACACTGTAACTGGGTCGACGTAGACAGCTTAAAATAAAGAGATTGCAAGATGGCACGACTACCATTCTGGCCAACTTTGACCTACAAATTATTATTTTTTTTTTATTCAATACTTGATGATTAGCCTAAGTATTATTATTGCTAATGCTTTTACTTCTGGTTTCACAGACAAGACTTAAGCCTATAGTCCTAGACAGCATGTTTGAGCTGTTTTTTCCCCCTCAATGTTTCTTTTATTTATTTTTACTAAAAGAGTAAGAAAAATATACATTATACATCAAAGCATTAAAGAACCAAGAATATAACAGAACAGATAAGGACCCCCCCCCCCCCAACCCCATGTAACAGTCAGACCAATTAAAAAAAATAATAATAATAATAATAAAATAAAATAAAAACAATAATAATATACAAACATGTACATTTATAATAATTCTTTAGCAGAAGTTTTCTCCACAAAGGTCTGAAAAGGTTTCCAAGTGATAAAAAATCTCTTATTTGACCCTTTCATAGAACATCAAAGCTTTTCCAATTGTATGACATCACATCTTTAATCCAATGTCCATATGTTGGAGATGAAGAGTCTTTCCATTTGTACAAAATTAGCCTTCTGGCAAGAAGTGAACAGAAAGCAATAACATCAGACTGGGATCTGCTTAGATTATAAATTATAATCTTGACTAACAACTCCAAATATTGCTGTCGACATGGCTGGAGCAATGAATTTACCAAACATTTTAGAAAAGGTCTCAAAAATTTAGCCCCAGTATTCTAGCAATTTCGGACATGACCAAAACATATGATATAAAGTAGCAGGAGCTTGTTTACATCGGTCACAAGTAGGGTCTGTCCTTAGACCAATGAAGACGATGTACAATTTTAAACTGAACAATCGTGTGCCTGAGAGGATTAATGTATTCTCCGGATTACTTAATTACTATTAATTTGTGGTTCTGTACAACAGGCGAGGCAAGCGGAAGATTGTTAAGTGCAAAATGACGTCTGAACTGACATCACATTTTTATAGCTTGTAGTACAACTGGGGAGAGTGTAAGGTTAGACACTGAGTGTGCCAGTGGCAGTTTAGAGCATAATTACTGACAGAGGGTTATATTGAATGGATGATTTCTCATCTTCCCCCAACAAGTATAGAATTTCCCTGATATTCGCCGACCAGTAGTAATATAGAAAATTCGGCAGGGCAAGACCACCTAAGCTGCGTATACTTTATCCATTGCCCTAGGACGTTTTTTATTCAAAATGAAACTTTTAATTTGAGTATTTAAATTACAAAAAAAAATATTGGCAAACATTGGAAAATGTATCAAAGCATTCATGTTAATGATGTTAATCCTTCCACCTAGGGAAAGTTACAAGGAGTCCCATCTTTCAAAATCCTGCTTCAGACTAGCTAAAAGAGGCTGATAGTTGGATTTATAAAGCTCCTTAAAGTTCTGTGTAAACCAGACCCCCAGATATTTAAACTGTGTCGTAGTGATCTTAAAAGGGATTGAAGAAGGGAGCACATCTGTAATCATGGAGCCAATTGGCATTAGTTCACTCTTTTGATAATTAACTTTATAACCAGAGAGCTGACCAAATTCATTAAGTAAATTTAATAAATTTGGAAGACTCGAGGATGGGTCAGATATGTACAACAACATATCGTCCGCATATAAAGATACTTTGTACTCTAAATTCCCCGTCCTTTTGATATTAGTAGATATTAGATAGTAGATAGTAGCTAATGGCTACGGGTTCAATTGCAATTGTGTAGACGAGTGGCGATAGTGGACAGCCCTGCCTTGTACTGCACTTTAAAAAAAAAGATGTTTGAGCTGTTTTAAAGGGTTAGTTCACCCAAAAATGAAAATTCTGTCAGTAATTAATCACCCTCATGTTGTTCCAACCGCGTAAGACCTTCGTTCATCTTCGGAACATAAATTAAGATATTTTTGATGAAATCTGAGAGCTGATCACTTCTCCATAGGCTGCTAGGTGACCGAAACTTGCTGGCCCAGAAAAGTTATTAAAGAGATCGTTAATATAGTCCAAGTGACTACAGTGGCTCAATCTTAAGTATATCAAGCGACGAAAATACTTTTTGTGCGCAAAAACAAACAAAAATAACGACTTTATTCCACTATTCATTTCCTTCTCTCTGCCTCTAGTTGGTTCACGTAGTGTTTTTGCGCAGCGCGTCTGTGTTACACGTCACCATGTAGGCTCACTATTGGCCGACGCTGGTCATGTGTGTGATGCGTGATGACGTGTAACACAGACGCGCTGCGCAAAAACACTACGAGGCCCAGAGAGAAGGAAATGAATAGTGGAATAAAGTCGTTATTTTTGTTTGTTTGTGCGCACAAAAAGTATTCTCGTCGCTTGATATACTTAAGATTAAGCCACTGTAGTCACTTGGACTATATTAACGATCTCTTTAATAACTTTTCTGGGCCAGCAAGTTTCGGTCACCTAGCAGCCTATGGACAAGTGATCCAGCACTCAGATTTCATCAAAAATATCTTAATTTATGTTCCGAAGATGAACGAAGGTCTTACGCGGTTGGAACAACATGAGGGTGAGTAATTACTGACAGAATTTTCATTTTTGGGTGAACTAACCCTTTAACTGAAAGCAACTTGCACTGACATATCTTAAAAATGTCATCGCCATTGATTTGTCTCAAGACACACACAAGTAATGTTTTTTTCTAAGGCACATTTATAAAAGTTATAAATGCCCTAAATGAACTAAGGCCTATCCTGGCTTAATCTAAGCCCTGTTTGTGAAACTGGGCCTTAATGTTTAAATGAAATCCCTAACCCTAAGTATTTATGTTCGGCTCTTAACACGTCTGAGTGTTTGTGGCAGTGGGAGTGCACAGACCTCCTCAGGGGCAGGGGTGGAAGGACCAGGCAAAAAAAGAAAAAGAAATAAGAGTTCCTTGTTTTTGTTTTTCTTTGGTTTTTTTATCCTTTATTTCCTTGGCATTCTATGAAAAGATGTTGATACAATTAGAATGCAAAGCACATCAAACAAAAATAGGGAAAATATGATAATATTACTAAATATTATTTACTTTCCCAAACAAAACAGTGAGAATCAAGAAGGCAATTATGAGGAATTCATAATTGGGAATGTTGATGTTGTACACTTTATGTATTATATGCATAAGTGTTAAATATCATGAAATCAGTAACACTTTACAATAACGTTTCATTAGTTACATTTGTTAACATGAACTAATAATGAACTGCACTTCTACAGCATTTATTAATCTTAGTTAATATTAATTTCAGCATTTACTAAAACATTATTAAAATCAAAAGTTGTATTTGTTAACATTAGTTAATGCACTGACTGTAACATAACATGAACAAACAATTAACAGGTGTATTATTACAAATACAGTAACAAATGTGTTTCTCATGGTTAGTTAATCCATGAATAATAGGCCTAAACAAATGAACCTTATTGTAAAGTGTTACTATGAAATCAAAGATATAAATTCCTTAAAATTTAGAGTTGGACATGGACTTAAGATTTCATATCACTTGATGTATTTCCCAAAGCTAACACATGCCTTGGATAAAAACGAATGACATTGTCAGACTCAGAATGCGGCTGAAATCGAGTTATAATACTTTTATTTTAGTTAAGCATAACTCGCATGCTGTCGCAACTTTTACAGTAGCATGGTAGGATAAATGTAACTTTTCCATATTAGCTTAACATTACCTGCTGCTCTTGTAGTTTGAAGACTCGCGGCGAACTGCTGCGTAGCGCTGCAAAGGAAACTCCGCCTACCACTTCACCTCCATCAAATGCTTCCGCCAAAAAAAATATTTATATAATATTTTTTTGTATTATTATTGTTAGTGGCAATAGTGTATACTTGTATTGTTATCTATTATAATATTTATAATTAGTATTATTATTATTTACAATTATCAGAGAGGGGCACAATACATTTTGAGACAAAACATGTACAGACATGAATAACACCTCAAGTCATGCAGCATGTTGAGCAAAAGTCAGCTATTACTTTTCTAAGTGCTCAGACTTAACAGTTTTCGCCCTGCTGACTTGAGTTTTCTTCAGAAAACATAAATAAAAAAATTATTTAATTTATTACATTATCTTAACAGAAAACAGAAAGAGTGTGAGACATACCAAGACTTGTCACCCAATACCAGAGAGCACATGCTGGAGAAAACTATAGCCAGAACTAATGGAAGCACTAACACAGACACTCAAACCCAGAAAAAAGTAAGATGTTTCTATATTTATCCCATGTCTCTATATTTATATGGATTTTGGGATATTGCATAACAGAATGCTAGACGGAAATACCAAGATGAAAATAAAATGTCAAAGATGTGCATAAAAATGTTTAGGCCTACACTCACTTGAGATGGATACATTTTTCAGTCTGTAAGAAGACCTGAATTCAGAATAAAATGCTAACACTACTAGTAAACCGGTACTAAGAAATGGCAGAAACAGTAAGAATAGAAATAAATAAGAATTTACAAAAAAGTTCTAGATGTGCATCAAAAAAAAGTAGTGACTTTGCCCAAACAAGTCATGTGACAATAATATGCTCAGAAAGACACAGTGTGTGAACAAAATCTATGTAGCTAGCGTTGTGTATCACGGATTCTGCCATTGTGTATAAAGGAGGGTGAAAAGTACTGATAAATTGTGCTTGAGTTAAAGTACAGATACTCAAATTCCTTCTTAACTAAAAGTGTAAGTACCTCTTACACTTGGTGGCTCCAGCCTATAACAGGGGGAGACGCAACTGGTCAGTGATGGCAGAGCAGGCTCTGCCAAGGGAAAACACAGGCTTGCCGCAGGGAGACGTACCGTGGAAGAATACACATATGGATCGCCATAGAGATCAAGTCACAAGATCACAACATATGGACCTGTGCTGCAACATAGCACAACTTCCACCAGTGCATACGAGTGGTAGGCCTAGCATCGGACGCTCCGCCACTTCAAATGCCGAAGGGTTTTGAAACCGAACAAGGTTCAGCTAAAGGGGAACTCAACTGGAGCAAGAATGGCGCACATATACAGTCCATAGGAGAGGAATGGCGCAGCAAGCCGACACTTCGAACCAGGCTTACAGTGAAGCTGGCTTCATGTAAAGGGAGCCCACGGAAAGCAAATGGCGAATTCGCATTCTAGCGAATGTGTTGGTGTCGCCCAGCCCGCATCTCTAAAAAGATCTCTCAGCGAGGCACCCTGTGAGCTGGTTTGAGGTCCTGCGGCTTTGCATTCTATCCTGTTATAACCGCAAGGAACGGAAGGAACAGAGAAAAGCCAGGGATGGGTCTGCCTCCTCCGGGGCAGCGCTTGCAGGCTCACCACCTGGTCCCGTCTTAAGGGAGAGGTAGGAACCTTGGGCACATATCCAGGCTGGGGTCTCAGGATATCGTGAGAGTTGGCCGGCCTGAATTCCAGGCACGATTCATTGACTGAAAATGCGTGCAGGTCCCCTACCTTCTTGATAGAGGCAAGCAAGCAGGAGAACTGTTTCTTTAAAAACAGGATTTTTAACTCAGCTGCCTGCATTGACTCAAGGGGAGGTCTCTGAGTGCAGTAACACCAGAGATAAGTCCCAAGAAGGTCTAGAGGGGGCGCAAGGCAGATTCAGTCCTCCTTGCTCCCCTCAGGAACCTGATGATCAAGTCGTGCTTCCCCATAGATTTGGATCTACTGCATCATGATGTGTGTTAATACAAAGGCAACATACATTTTGAGGGTGGAGGGAGACAGCCCTCGCTCCGACCCATCTTGCAGGAAAGAAAGCACAGAAGTGATCGAACACCTTAGGGCGTCTTCTCGGTGAGAAGAACACCATTCAACAAACAGGTTCCACTTCAGGTCGTAAGCAAGCCACATTTTTTTAGAGGGTGCTCTCGCAGAAGTGATGGTATCTTCGATCATTTTGAGGTAGACACCTGAACATCCGCATGGCGCGGGTGCCAACGGTGCCCCGTCCCTGAGATGTCTCAGAGGAATGGGTCAGGAAGGGGCTGTCGAGAGGAGCATAAGTTTGGGGGAACAAGGTCCAGTTGGGCCTATTAAGGGGCAACTAAGAAGACCTGCTCCTTCTCCTACCTGACTTAGCACAATGTTGTTTTTTTGCATAGGCCTCGGGGCCAGATGTATGCCAGTGTCTCCATGCCGAGGGTCTTCCGCTCGGTCGGGGAGTAAACAACTGGCAATGGGACGAGTTCGGAGAGGCAAACAGATGTAACTGTGCGGCCCGAAGTGATCCCAGAACAGCTGGGGATGGAGTCTCCATTCTCCTTGACCACAGGCTGTAGTGAGGCCTTGTCGGCGGCACGATTGAGCAGGCC
The DNA here is from genome assembly GCF_963993115.1 of Abramis brama. Lineage (NCBI taxonomy): Eukaryota > Metazoa > Chordata > Actinopteri > Cypriniformes > Leuciscidae > Abramis > Abramis brama. The sequence continues at coordinate 21,717,550 of NC_139963.1, read as the reverse complement.
GGAACTTAAAGTGGATGAAGCAACCTCAGAAGCTTCTGACTCCATAGGAGGAGGTGGCGGGCGAGTTGCGACATGCGAGGGAAGCGTAGCGCAACGGTCGCTGTACTGAGCAGTGCAGGCTTGCTGAGCAGCGGCATCAAGCAAGGTGTATTGCTAGCAACTAGAGGCAATGGATGACAATGCAGTTGGAGGCTTGCCCAGACCCCCGTTACTGCATGCCCGTTATACTTGGCCCCTCAGCTGGTGTTAGCAGATACTTGTTCTAGGGGCATCTGGCCTTGGAGAAACAAAAGGTCTGAACACGGCAGAGAGTTTGGCAGCAGGCCGGGTGTTTGTCACATGGAGCGTGCCACGGCCACCTTGGGACTCGTCCACGAAGCCAGTGCTGAAGCGGTCTTCATATGGAGGAAGCCGACCAATTTGCGGCTGCGTCTGCCATATGCCCCAGGAGCCTCTGAAAAGTTTCAGTGGGACCCTTTCTCACTTCTGTTTAGCACCGACCGGACATGTTCCTCTTGAGGGACGTGTTAGACTGAGTCCACCTCCAAACCGGAAAATAGATCTTCAGTCCGTGGACGAGTTTACTGTTCCCCAGTTGACCTGAAGACCCAACTGGCTATGTAGCACTCGAAGGGAGGGACTTGTACTGAGACTTCGATCCCTCAAACATAAGAACACAGGCATGGGTTGCGTTGCGGAAGGGTAGAGATCTGAAGTAGGCATCCTTCAGTTCAAACGCTGCAGACCAATCTGGGGGATGGAGCATTGGGAAATGCGTTTCTGTGTTTGCAACTTGAAAGGAAGCTTTGTAAAGGGCCCGATTCAAGAGACACAGGTCCAAGATTGATCGTAACTCACCACCTACTTGAGTACAATGAAGTACGGGCTATAGAAGCCGATCTTCATATCGGCTGGAGGGACGACTCAACCGCATCCTTCGCCAGTAGGAATGCGATGACCGCGCGCATGAAAGACGCACATTTGGTGAACACCGAAGTGTAACAAATAGCACTGAGCATGGGTGGATGCCAGGTGAACTGAATCGTATAGCCGATTCTGCTGGTACGGATGAACCAGCTTGATCGGTTGGGAGCACTTTCTAGTGCTTCAACGAACCGGCCCAGGAGGACCAAGGGTACCACAGACGACTCAGGAACAGAGGAAATTGCTCTTTCTTTGAAAATGTAGGTACCAGTAGGCGGAACAGACACACACAAACAAAGAACTCCACCCGTCCCTCCACCGGGGGGAGGGAGTGGATCGTGACCATCTCCAAGAGCTGCTTCCTCCATCCCTGAGTGGCCCACACAGGAACACTTGTGCTGACGCTTGCCACCTGGCTTGGCAGCGCCTGGAGTGGGCCGTCTGTGGCCAGGTCCACGCTTAGGCCTGGGTGAAGACTGCTGCGGTGGCTCAGCGGGAACAGAGGTGGACATCGCCAGACTGATTGTGCTTCGTGCCCTGGAGGGCAAGGTCGGTTGCAGTGCAGAGCTCACCCATGAGCTCACGGCTCAACTGGGCTACCCTTGTGCATGTTCATGAGTGCTTGGGCCTGGTGGACCTGAAGCAGCGCCCTGGCATGCAGAGAAGAGGCGGCTTGCCCCCAGGCTTTGTAAGCCTTGCCCGTAAGGACGGACGAGAACTTACAAGCCTTAGAGGGGAGACGAGGATCCCACTTCCATGAGGTAGCGGTCGCCGGACACAGTTGAATCACGACAGACCGCTCCACTGGATGGATAGCCTCGTAACCCTTTGCCACTTCTCCATCAAGGGTAGTGAGGGGGGAGATACTACTAAGATGGTTTCGGGCAGAGCACTTCAGGGAAGAAAGGTGCTGGAAACCCCAGAGAAACCAATCATCCAGCCGAGACGATTCGGGACACGGTGGAGGATTCCAGACGAGCCCTACCGCCTCGGCGGCCCTTTTTAGCATAGCTGCTATCTCTGGATCTGGCTCGGGTGGCCCTGGTCTCCCAGAGGGAGGCAGTGGAGCCGAGTCGTCATCTCCAGAGCCCAGCTCTCCCTCCGATGCTGCGATGGACATCCTGTCCTCTGGAGGGACCCCGAATGAAATGGCTGGTCGGTCCACTACAGAGGGACCAGCGTCGAGCGTCGAACGTACTGAAAGGGAACTAAACCTATCAAAATCACTCTTTTCTCACTGTTCTGACTATTTGAAACTCACAGCAGACGTTAAAGTAAACCAATATCCTGAAACCTATTACCTGAATATTTTCAGCTAAAACTTTCAGCAGATGATTTTAGATTGGTTTGACGTTTGACATTTGATTATAGTTTTTTTTTTTAAACTAGTAATCAAGTCGAATCAACATTCTGTCATTTACTGACCTTCGTCACATTAAGATTTTAATATATATATATATATATATATATATATATATATACATATGAATAGTTCAGATGCAAAAGCCTCTAAGTGCCATCTGAAATTTTCTTCTAGAATGATCATTTTTATCAAGCTTGTATATTTAAGTTCAGTAATTTCACTTAAATGACAATTAATAGGTTATTTTCATTGCCATTTAATTGAAATTGCTGAACTTAAATATATGAGCTTGATAAAAATGATCATTCTAGAAGAAAATTTCAGATGGCACTTAGAGGCTTTTGCATCTGAACTCTTCATATATATATATAAGATATAAATATATATTTTTAAATAACTGAGAAATGATTTAAGTCATATGTACTTTTAATGAAATTGCAATGGAGTAAAGTATAATTTTTCCTTGTAAATGTAGAAGTAGCCTATTTGGTTTTAACAGAACTCAAGTACAGATTCCCCCAAATAATACTTAAGTATGGTAGTGAAGTACTACTCGAGTAGGCCTACTTTAACACCTCCGAGTGCATGATAACACTGCATTGACTAATCATCACCAAGAAATAGAAATATACTTTTTATAACTAACATGGAACAAAGGACACATGATTGTCAATTTAGGAGCTGTGTGAATCCAGCTTCAGTTAGTTTTGGTATGTTTGTGTCTGTGAGAATGTTGTGCATTTTTGTCTCTGTTTGGCTGGCATGGTGGGAGGAACACCGGGGGAGGGGTTTTGTTGCTGGGGATTTTCCCAGCGAAACAAACACATGCCTGAAATCAAACAGAAGGTCTCAATCTTACAGTCGTTCCAGTGAGACACCTGCAACCTCATCAAAAACCTGCTGCCATCAATCATAATGTTGCTTGTGACAGCTTTATGACCAAGAGCAACTTTGTCAAAATCAGACATTGCACAGATTTGTGTAGTTCATGGTTGGCAATCAACCATGCACAATATATGCGTGTGTGACGGCCATTTCCTCCGAGGAGACAAGGGAGGCAGTGCCACCTCAAAAAAAAATTGGATGAGAAAATAATCCGCAGTACATAAATAAAATAATGCAAATATTATGAAATAGAACTTTAAAAAGTGTGTAAATCAGGATGAATGGGGAATCACAGGAGAGGAGGCAGTGCCTCTATTGATTGGCTGATTGGCTGTTTGTGCGATAAGTCCCGCCTCTTGTTATGTGAATCAGTCTGAGGGGCCTTTTACACGACATCATTTTCAACTAAAAATGGAACACTTTTCATGCGTTTTGGCTGTTCATTTACACAAAAACAGCGTTTTAGGGGCCTTAAAGCGGAAGTTTTTGAAAACAATACCGTTATCGTCTCTGTGTAAACTACAAAAATGTGAATTTGTGGAAACGGTGACGTCACACGCATCGCATGTGTATTATGTGTTCAGTCTTAAGGCACATAGTGTTTCTTTATAAAGTGACATCGCCAACTACTGGCCTGGCATGAATAATACAGCGTTTTAGTCGTTTTCTCGGATCCGTGTGAATGGGGATCGTTTTGACAATGTTGCCATCTGTACACGAAAAATGCGACTTGTCGTGTAAACGTACCTGAATGAGCAAATAATGGTGTAAATGGAAAGACTCATTAAAAAGTAAGGAAACAACTCACCTAGTTGGATATCACCGCTTTGTCATGTCACATTTACCCCTGAAAACACAATCTGTTTTTTTTTTTTTAGTGAGCTTGGTGAAATTAATCTGCAATGTTTACTGGGCTTTGATGACTGAATCTGATGATCCGAAAATTATTTGATTATTTAAAAGAAAAGCTGAGCATCAGTTCACAAATAAAACAGATCTGAAATCTGCATTATTATAGTTATTATTTTGTAGAAATGTAAAAATGCTTAAAATGCACTAACTTGATGAGAAATTTAGTTTAGAAGACACCATGAAATCCAAATGGGCATTCTTGTTTTTTTATGAAATACTGATGTACTTATAAATGATTTATATGTGCACATAATATAATTTTTTTAAATCTATGTGCCCTCATAAGCTTTCAAAATAACTTCCCCTCCCTCTTGCAGAGAGATAGGCATTGCAGATGTATGGAGCATCACACATGATATTGAGGCCACGATTTAAGAATTTGTTCCCACGATTGACTGGATTTTACGACATTAAAAATGAGGGGATGAATTTATAAAACGTGGCCACAAATTAAGACTTGGAATGAATTCTTAATTCATGGCTACAGTATCACATGTTAAGTTAAAACTATGCTGTGTTAGTTAGCACATACTAGGTGAATACACACTTGTACAGTTTGTGATGTTTCATACAGTGTGTCTTGATGATCCTGCTCTTTGAGACAGAGAAAGCTTTATCTGTGGCTGAATGTTAACTGCGCTCGCTAAAATATTTGAGATCATTTAAGAGACTCAAAAGAGGTCAGAGGTTTTTTGGCTCTAACTTGCTATGGCACGAGTGAGTCACTTTTCAACACTGTTCCCAACAGAATCTAAAAACATCCTTGAAAAACATCCAGCCACAAACAAAATATCTGTGTGTAATTTAGATATAAAAAAATGCAAACAGAAGATTTTATGGAATATTATTTCTTTGTGGTGGTGCTTTTAAAAATCATAATCCAGAATTAAAGCCAAGTTTGGGTTGTTTATGTTTCTTTCCCCTCTGTGTGTGGAGAGAAGGAAGACGAGAAAGAAAAGGGAAATAATGAAGCAACAGAAGAGGAATGAAGGAGAAAGAAGAAAAGTCCCATGAACCTTGAAGTTTAATTTTAATCAAAATTTTAAGACTTGCCCTTACTCTGAAATGATTTTCACATTCAGTTGGTGTCACTTATTTCTTTTGTGGCTGGTGGATAAAAATGGCAATTTTTTGCCTTTCAAATTCTCTCTGAAATATGTCACATTATAGAAATAAAATCGGTTATAAACGGCAAGTCATAATGAGTTTGGAATAAAACATTTATATATATATATATATATATATATATATATATATATATATATATATTTTTTTTTTTTTTTTAAGTATTAGAATGATTTCTGAAGGATCATGTGACACTAAAGACTGAGTAATGATGCTGAAAATTCAGCTTTGATCACATGAATAAATTGCCTTTTAAAATATATTCAAAATGAAAACAGTTATTTAAAATTAAAATATATTAATTCTTTTTTACTGTATTTTTTTATCAAATAAATATATTTTTTTAAATTATTATTACAAACTTTTTGAGCACAAGTGTATGTTTAACATGTAGTTTACAAATACAAATATGTTTTAATATGCTTACAAAGTGTTGTTGCATCATTAGCTTTGCAACATGTTAACCATTGGAATCAGTTGAGTCAAGTATTCTGTTCTGAACTACAAATGTATTCGGGGATGCACATTGTCTGTTGAGTAGTAGAAAACCTAATGTGTTATTATTTTAGACAGGTTGTGAGGAGTGTGTATTCTTCTGGGTGAACACCTCCTTTGTAATGTGGAAAGATTCCAGTGACACTTCAGCACTGTGTGTGCTGAGGAAGTGCTGTTCAGGTTAGGCAACGGAAAACTCCCTTTTGTCAGAGCTAGTTTGGGTTGAGAGGAGATGTACACTCACTCGGAACAAAGTCACCAGTTTGGCCGGAAGAGGACAACAATAACATGTTGTTTGATGAGAACAAATCAATGAATATAATCCAAAAGGCCTAATAAGAGCCTCTTCATCATAGCAGAGATGATGACAATTGGCCCATTCAAAATACTCTGCAGCGAAAGGTCCAGTGCAGAGGAGTGACCATTTGTCAAAACTCATTACTTCATCATGCTATGAGTGAATAATATGACTTATTATTTGATCTCTCTGTCTCTCTCTCTGTCTCTTTTTCCATCTCAGTTCTCTCATTTTATAGCTTTCTTTCTCTTGTGGTGTGCTGTTCCGCTTTTTTATATCTAGGACACTTTTTAGAAATTATGAATTTAAAAATGATAGGGCTTTTCAAAAGATTCAAATAATTAAAAACAAATATATGTGATACATTACCATTTCAAAGTTTGGTGGCAGCTATTTGTTTTAAAGAAATTAATAGGTTTATTCAGCAAGAATGCATTAAAGTGATTAAAAGTCACAGTAAAGACTTTTACATTGTTACAATTTTTTTTATAAAATACATGTTGTTATTTTAAACTATTCATTCAAAAATACTGAAAAAAAAAAAAACGTTTCTGAAATATTAAGCAGCGCAACTGTTTTCAACAATAATAAGAAATTTGTCTTAAACCGCAAATCATAATGATTTCTGAAAGATCATGTGACACTGAAGACTGGAGTAATTATGCTGAAAATTCAGCTTTGACAACACAGGAATAAAATATATTTTAAAATATAGTAAAATAGTATAAATTGCCTTTTACTATTTAAAATGTTAGTAATATTTCACAATATTACAGTTTTTACAGTATTTCTGATCAAATAAATGCAGCCTTGGTATAATGTAATGCACAATATTTGTAGGACAAATTGCTGTTTTGGTTTTATAACTGTTCTTCATAGTTTTTCCACTTTTTCTCAATCCTGTGTACGGTATTTATTTATTTATTAATTTTAAAATTTAAATCCTAACATTAAGTTATCTTTTAAAGATTTTTAAACATCTTTAATTTAAGTGGAATCCACTTCTTGAGTCTGTTTCTCAAACTTCATCGATTGCTTTGTTGGAATTATTATAAAAAAATATCTATTTTTGTGTGGTAAAGTTAAATATCTAGTATAATATTTTTGAATTATTATAAAAAAATATCTATTTGAATAATATCTGTGGTAAAGTTATATCTATATCTAGCATAATATTTAATTTAAAAGGAGCATATTTCTGGTTTGGTGTTGCTGAAGGGTTACTGGAGCTTTATGATGGGGCTGTGGCGAAACACTGATCTAGACTTCTGTGCATGACCATGTTCACTGGACTAGATAGAGTTCTGAACGGCGTTTATAATTGATCTGCCACACTCGGACTGTGAGTGAACACACCCATGAGTCCCAACAGCTGGCTTTGTGCTGTAATGGCTCTGCAGTTGAACAATAGTGTTCCTCTCCGGTCTTTATCCGGTTCATTGAGCCCCGCTGTTACTCGTGTACAGCATCCTGTCCCAGAGCTAAGATGGTCATAATGACATCACAGCCAAGACAGCGCTCCGATCACAGTGATTATGATCACAGCATAATGTCAAAAGTTGGTTACATTTCTCGTGAATTAAGCTTTGATTGAACAATTATTCGTGGAGCCATGCTAGTAAGGCCTCTATATAAACACAGCCATGTTCTTTTTCATTTTTTCAAATTCATTTTTTTTAGAAAAATACATAAATATATATATATATATGTAAAAATATGGTTTCCTTTCAATAACAAAAACACAAAAGCAGTGTGAAAACAGCAGTTAAGAAAGCATCTGATCATAGCGATGTGGATATGTTTGCACAAGCTCCAGTCACGTCACGTCACGGTTATTTATAGCACTTTATGCAAGATATTGCTTTAATTCAAGCAGCTTTACAGTATTTAACATAAAAAAATAGTGTCACTGTTTATTTCAGTTTGAATTACAACAGAGTTTCAGCTATAATACAGCTCTCCAGTGAGTTCATGTTTTCACTTGCGTTTGACCTCGAGGGTCAGATGATATTTCCACGTTAAAGAAGGCGGAGTCTCAGAGCCACACCTACCTATTACTTAATTTGGATTAACCAATGGCAGTTCGTAGGTGTTTACCAGCCAGGGCGAACTTCTCCTGAACGGAGATCCGTCAGGTTCCAGAAGTAAGAACTCCTTTCATTTTCTCCATTGGGAAATTGATATTTAATGATAACGTATAAACCATTAAAGACAACCTTACTGTTAATCCATAGTATTCACTGTAAAGAAAAAGTCGCTTACATTTTTAAGCACAATCAACTTGGATGTTTAAGTCATTTCAACTTAAATTACATTGAATTTACTTAAATGAGCTAAATCTTGTGTAACCTATAAGTTGAAAATTGCTTAACTTATTTTGATGAGTTAAAGCAATGTAAAAACATGTGTTGTCACAACTTATTGATCATATCATTTTTTACAGTGAATTTGTGGTGAAAAACTACATTGCCCATGATGCTATACAGAAAATTCCACCAATCAGAGTCGAAACAAGCAAAACGCTCCAAAAGATCTCTTCAGCTCCCATGAAGCACTGAGAATGTCGTAACTGAGTCAATCTCTCTACGCTCTCAAAGTGTTTAAATGTACATGCATATTTTGCAATAAACTTAAATATATTGTTTATATATATATATATATATATATATATATATATAAAATCAACATTTTAAATGAGTAGTTTTATATTACTCCATCATCTTTAATTTGATTATTGCAATGCTTTATGGGATTGTTCTTTCCTTCACCAAAACTGTTAACAGTCTTGTATAGCAACGCAGTTTCAGAACACTTTAGGAACCATTTAAATGTCCTGTTTAAGTGTGCAATTTCTATACAGCACTATATGTGAAATAAAATGATCTAAATGAGTAAACATATAATTGTTTGACTGCGTTCCAAAAGCCTTTCTGACAGAGAAATACTTGTTTAAAGCTTGGTATGTACAGAGAGACTGAAAGAGAAGTACATAATCATGAACAGACTTGAACAAATGGGTACATATTACAGATGAAAGAAACCAAGGAATAGTGCAATATCAAAAGGATGAAAGGATGATAGGGGGGCAGGGAGGAGGTGGAGAAGGAGAGAGGAAGCGGGAGACAAAGAAATGGAAGGAGAAAGAGGGAGTGTGGGAGTTACAGCGTGAGATGAATAGAGAATAAAAAGATGAACGCTGCACAATTCTGTGGAAACAGAACAGGAGCAGAGAGATGAATGAGAGATTGGAGTAGTTGCGAGAGGTTGTCCAGCCAGCCTTGTTCACACTTGACCTCTTGACCTGTCCTTTTCCTAATAAGACTGATGAAATCTGCTCACACACGCGTGTCAGTGATGGGTCTCTGTGGCAGCGCACATCGTTCTGACTGACCACAGTGCTCTTTTGTTTGAGGGCGTTGGCAGCTGCCCACACATTTTTTTAGTACTTTGCTGATAAACTTGGTTCATTTACATCTTTTGGTTTTAAGTGCAAATGTTTTTAAATACACAATTTGAGTTCAGGGGATTAAAGTGCTATTTTGGTTTTTCTAAGTTTTTTTTTTTTTGCTTAACTCAAACATCAAAATAAGCAATTTTCAACCTTTTTTATGTTATACAAGATTCAACAAATTGTTTAAGTCAGTTTAATGTAATTTAAGTTGAAATGACTTAAACATCCAAGATGACTGTACTTAAAAATAATTTTCTTTATATATTTTAAATGAGTTGGTGCAACATGATTTTGATCACAGATATGAGCATAAAACATCTTTTCTTAAATCTGGATCTTATTACAAGAGATTTGTTTGTTCTGATTCATTTTCACATTAAAATGCTTCATACTGAAGCAACAGCATTTCAAGATCCTCACCTCAAGATATTCACACCACACTCTCATAATAAAGATCCTTCATTGGTATTGACATTTACCTTTAACATCCATTAAAACCGGTTCTTTATAGTGGGAAAAATAAATTAATCTTACTAACGCATGAAGATTTACATTAAATTATGTATAACAGAGCTGTTCATGTCAACTTCATTTTAGGCTGCCGACCACTTGGTTTCATAACTCGGACACCCATTGTGCAAATCTGAAAGGTCATAAGATTTAGAGTTTTGGTATTTAAGGTCATACAAGTTATGGTATTTAGACGCACCTTTTGATTCCATCACCATGGGCAATGCTGTGAAAACATTTAAAAGTGCACTGGCTGGAGAGAATATGTCAGCCACCATCACATTCATTTTATGCTAATGACACATTAACTTATTCAGGCTTATGTCATTCTTTATACAATTTTTTATCAAAGAGGCGAATTGAATGTTTCTTGCATTATCATGCACATTTATAAAAGAACATCTCAAGTAAAAATAACTTGTATGTCTGTATGAAGTGAATTCTGACATGCAATAAGTAATGACATTGCTATTGATGACATTTGCATTGCATATTTGAATACTGTGAATATGCAAATGAGATTTGTGAGTTAGATTTTTAGTATAGGACATAAAATATAGGTCTACTGAAGGCCTTCATACTTGGAATATAGTGAATGTGTCATGGGATAGCTGAATGCTTACAAGAAAAGTATCAGCATGAACATTTTGCAAAAGTGTTTCAAAAAAGCAAGCAAAACATGAGGGTGAATAAAATTACATAGGCTATAGCCTATATTATATTTTCAGTGGTATTAATGGAAAACATAAGAAAACATAATAAAATGTTCTATTGGTTCTCATGCATAAATGATGTTTCTACCAACAAGACTTCAGCACCTCCTCTGAGCTCCTCACTCACCTCCCATCCTCTCTCTCTCTTTCTCAGTGAGTGCAGCCCTGCCTTTAAGGGGAGGGTAAGATAAGAGTCCACATACAGACCCCTGAAATCCTCCTCAGAGCCACAGTCCCATAATCAACACCGCACAGACAGCTCGCGCGGGGCCGTGCACGCGCTAGACATTGATAAGAAAACTGTTTTAATTTAACTTCCATTAATGTCGCTTTCATTAGGGGCAATGCGAAGACGACGGGACCCTCGTGAATTACACATGGAACATCTTGGATTTGAAAGCCTTTTTTATATATAGGCTAACTTTTTTTTTTTATAGGCTTGTTAATCAACGGTGATGTGTTGTTAATTGTGGTAATTTTGAACCAAACAAAGGGACCGCACGCGCACCACTTTATATTATAAAATACGTTTTTTTATTTTATTTAAAAAAGTCCTGTTTGACTGCTAAAACATTTTATATAAATTTAATTACTTTTTCTTTTTTTTTCTTTTTAATTGCACATGACTGAACAGATATTTTAGATGATAGTTTTCTCAGATAATAACAAGAGGCGTCGTTATTGGAATGGACCATGTAAATGAATGATTAAATAAGTTGTGGAATTCGGGATTTTGGTGCTTCGCCTGGAAAAAAAACCCCTCTTCACTTTAATCCGCAAACTGCATTTCAAAGGACTTCAAATGGGCCACTTGCTCCTCAGAAAAGAGACTCATTCTGCCGTGGAGGGCAATTTGAATGTTTGCGCACTGAGAGGAATGTCGAGCCTGCAGAGCCGCTGAGGGACTCAAACTGCTGCTTAATTAACCCGATATTTGCTTTCGAGTCGGAGCCCAGTGCTGAGCGTCTCGTGAGCGTCTCTCTAAATGCGCGCTGTCCCGTGGAGCCCCGCAGCGGCACGGCAGCAAGATGAGATCGCGGATCCCGCTACTTCTCGCGGTACTTGCGGCGGCGTGTCTGCGGTTTGGCAGTGCGGAGGTAAGAGCGTCTCAATGGACATTCTAATGAATCTCAATTTCCTATAAGTGAGAGTTCATTGGTTTCTGATGCATTCTTATGATTCTTTAACAATACACAGTAGTAAGTTTTTATTTTATTTTATTTTTTTATTGATTATGACTTGTTTGATGGTGATATACATCCCAAATAAATAATCTGTCATTATTTACTCACCCTCATGTTTTTACAAACAAATTTTTTTTTTTGTGTGTGTGTGTTTCATATGACACATGCTGTATATTCTTTTGGACCCACATGCTAGATTTGTTTCCCAGACAGCAACATAGTGTCGGCCCAGATCCGGGCCACATCTGGTACATGTGGAGTCAACGCATAGCCTACCAGACGTGGGCCGGATCTGGGCCGACACTATGTTGCTGTCTGGGTTGGGAAACAAGCCGAAATTAAAGTTTTTTCCCCCAGAAAATCTTCCCCTCTGCTGTAGCTCTCTTGCATTTTCAATTCCAAATATTTGAACTGGCGAGTCAAGTTTATAGCAACCCACTTCAGAAGCAACAATTTGTTTAAATGTTATTAAAACAAGCAAGATGCGTCTACATGTTTTAACCTAAATGTTGAAAATCTTACCTCCATTGCAACTCTTAAATCTCATTATAGATTTCTGATATTAGAATTGTTGCATAGTTTGTTATGACTCATTGACCAATAGAAATTGACATTGTCAATGACATCAAACCTGACGTGACCTGTCACAGATTTATTTTAAAAGATTTCAGAGCTTTTTCAAAGGGAAAGATTTCTAGAGAATCTTTAAATTTCAGTCTGAATGGCTTCAGAATATTACACAAGAGTCTTACGGAATACTTTTATTACGGTTTATTTTGTACTCTTTGGTACTCTTTGTAGTTTGACAGATGTATGGAAATAATGTGATATTTGATATGCAGTATATGATATGCTTTAAGTGTGTAAAATCAATTTAAATTATATTTAAATATATTAAAAACTGAAAATTATATAACCAATATATGTTTCACATTCAAAAGAAGGCATCGCTACAACTTCTGAAAGTGAACGGCAGTGTTTTAGAAATACATAAAAAGAAATGTCACAAATCTGATATTTGACGTCATTTTAACATCAATAAACAAACAAAAATTAAATACCAACAACTCCATGAATTGAATATAGCCTACACTGATTCATATTAAAGCTACAAAAGTTGTTCAGTTAAGATCAGTGTGTGATTTTCTCTTTTTCTTTTGATGTTTGACAGACAGTAGCAGGTATAGTCTACTGTATTAGGCTGCTGTCACTTTAAGACCTAATGCACGGATCTTATTGATACACATCAGATTTCATTGACTTTCGCTTAATAACTCTTTTTAACGTCAAGCAAGTCACATGTAAGTAACAGTCGTGTGCCCAGTCTATTCTCTGCTATATGTGTCGACCTCAAACTTTTTGAAGTAGCCCATTAAAATCATTCAGATAGGCAATGCACAATGCATATCGCGATACGTGCGATATTTCAGTAATTTTGATATGTCGTGCAGCCATATTTTGCATGATACCATTTTTTTTCTATTTTCATTTTGGGTGAATAATTCCTTTTGTCAACTGTTTGTGAATATCTGTGCATGTGTTAGGCCTATATTGGATTTCTCTTCCCATTGCTTCAAAGCCTCTTTGAATAGTGTTACTGCAACATTAACTTATGGATAGTTTTCCTGTGGCAACCCACAACATCATAAATCACCCATGGAGAATCATAAAGAATTACCATGGCTGATTCTATTAAATGAATCAGTGATCTGATGCCCGAAGGCTCCAGGAACTTGTTATCATCATTGGTGCACCAAGGAGTGTTGACATTTAGCACCTGAGATCTGCAGGTTCTAATGTGTTTGCCCTTCCGTTGATGACAGTTGTGTTGCATTAGGCACTCAATCAAAATATGACATTTCTGTGACCCCCCTCCCCCCAAAAAAACCTACAAGAAGTCATAGAGGGAGACATATCATAAGAGATTTCATTAATAGTTAATTTAAGACATGACATCTCTAAATCATGCACCTTTTTCACTGCATGGAAGGATGTTTTAAAAAAATAATTCTGAAAATGTAATTTCTTGTTCGAATGGAAATGCAAGATCAAAACTTATTTAAAAGCTGTG